>NW_017671482.1:241546-281423 GCF_001879085.1 Nicotiana attenuata
AATCAAGAAAATAATACCAGTGTTATTGATCCTCTTATTTCTCATTGAGGTTGTCGAATTTCCATGTGATGGATAGATTAGCCACAAAAGAAAAAAAGACTTAATTGATTTATTAAATTTTTATGTAAACGTCGATTGTGAGTGAATTTTTTGTTAGCAACATGTGATGATTGTCCCCAAATGGCATTTATGGTTATGCTAGAATCAGAATCTTGTTATGTTTGCAGTGACGTAGAACTAACTGTAAATGAGTATGAGCATGTGGTCGTCCATTAAGTGATATTGTACTTCGTCTTATTTTCTTTTTAGCTCTTAGTACCGTTAGTGAGTTGTAAACATGAGAACTATTAAATCCTGACTTGGGATTCGTCTTATCAATTAATTGCATTGTCCATCCGTGACTTCGTGACTAAGACAGATAATTCATTCCCTTCATTGCTTTACTATATTGCTAGTATTTACAGATTTAGTATTTTAAGTCAGTAATTAACAAGTATCAGTGAATTTATTATTAATTTGTAGTCATAAGAAAAACATAGTATTTATAAGCATATACTCCATTAAAAAGAAAAGTTTGTACCACAATGTAAATAGTTCGATCAAGTCGAGAATCAGCCCATGGCAAGAAAAATCGATCCTCTATGGCCAATTATAACTTGAATAGAGGAAAATGACAGTAAAAAGGACTCACGTGTTTTATTTACTGATATGATGCGTCTCTTGCGATAAAAGCCATATAAATAAAATAATATGTATAACGAGTCATAAATATTAAAACCAATCATCTCGATCACTCAAGGAAATGATATTTTATCATTTGTGTAGCTAGCTAGCAGCGGAATCTTGAATTTAGGCAGAGAGAATCCCTCTTATCTGGTGTCCCCTCTAATGTACTTTCTTTTTTGGAATATCATTATTTCCTTTCTTTTGGAGGTGGAGAAAGAGTATTCTCCTCAAAATTAGGGATTCCATGCAAAAAAAAAAAAAAAAAAAAAAAGAGCAAATGCATGTGGGTGTCAAACTTGATTACAACTGGCCCGCCCCTTCTTTATCACAAAAGACTATATATTCCATCAAGAGAATAATCTGAATAAATATTTGAAGCTAATTTTGACTATTTTGCGGTCAAAAGAATAGAATAATTAATAAGTTTTGACATATATATATAGTTACGTAGTAGTAATCACTAAATGTCCCCCTGTTATTCAATGTTCCTCTTAACATGTCAGATCATTGCGAAGCAAAAGTGTTTACTTAACGTTCACATTTTTGCATACACTTTCTAGCTAACCTGTAATTTTAGTGGAACAGCCAGCATCAAGTCATGAGTCGTAGATATTAAGATCCTTTTACATGCAAATAGGCTTAAGAGATAACTTGGGGCTTAAAACGTGGAGAGACATACAAATATATATCCTTTGCATAATATTTTATAGAGTTTAACTTTTACATATTGATATAGTAAACTTCTTTAATATTAGTTGTTTAAAAGATCCTTATAAGTAAGTATTGTTCATATATAATCAGTCGAGATAACTAATAATCTGAAAAACAAGACACATAAAAATTACACTACTAATGTAAAGCTATCATTACAGCATATATGAATGTGATTTCATGTATGGTAAAACCTTATAATATGGAGTACCAAACAAGTAATGAGTTTAAGAAGAAAAGTAAAATTCAATCGACGGACAAGGCTTTTTAATTTTATGGTATAAAGTAGCGGTTATGGACTTGTAATTACGACCCAAAAGTAATGGTGTCAAACTGTCAATTTCATCTTGGAGTTACCAGATAATCACCGCACTTTAATTTGAATCACTACTCCATTTTATAGTACTGAAATGAAAAGAGAATATTTTCCCTGAAAAATCAGAATCAACAACAATAGAAACTTATTAAAGGAAGGAAAGATGAGCAATATGAAAGAACAAATTTCTGCTTTTCCTTTAGGGCTTCCCTATATATATATATATATAATATGTGTTATAACTATATATAATCAATATATAATTTATATATATCTGTTAAAAGAAGAAAAGTAAACAATGACTTCCATCTCTACTTTGTTGATTTGTATGGTCTTGTTATTTCCTTGCAGACTTATATGCACGGGCGGAGCTAGAATTTGAAGTTACGGGGTTCGGTACTCTAGTTCTTTTAAGTTATCAGGTTCTAAATTAAGAATTTGTACATATCCAATGAATTTTTTAAAGACAAATGCAAGGTTTGGACCAAAGTTACTGGGTTCGGCCGAACTCGTAACATGTATGCCGGCTCCGCCCCTACTTATATGCACGTGGGTCTTGATATTATTCCTTTAAATCTTACTGCTATAAGTTTTTGGACATTAAGTTGAATGATTATAGCTCAAATGATACTGGCTTTAATTTGTAAGTTAAGGTCCAATAGACCATTCATATATATACAATGGCACAGCTTCAAGGAAATGGTTGAACATGTCTATTTGCAATTTGAATCTAAGAAAATAATTTTAAAATTAATTTTATGCTTTATTTTCTCCTATTTGTAAAAATAAAGATATACACTCATTATGTTCGGATTTAGGTTATGTTATACTATCAGTATATGTTTAACTTGTAATAACAAGTTAGTTAATATTTTTGTAAAATTAGCAATTACATATTTATTTGTAATTATTTATAAATAATTTTTAATTTGTAAATACTTTATACACCGTGCATAGAACTTAAACTTTAAATAAGTTACACATAATTGTTTTTCGGGTGTGTCTAAGGGTCATAGTTATCATTGTTTGTTTCTTGTCTGAAATAGTTTTACAAATTTAGCTGTTTTTGTTGAATGGGATAATCATACTTGTCACACATATTAATTAGTCTTCAAATGCAAGCTAAAGATGATCGATGAGTGCATCTTTTGAGTTACATTGGATACCCTTTGAGCATCATGAGTTTTTTTACTCTTCTTCATATATATATATATATAGTAATTTTTAACTGGCTAGATTTCTGTTCTCTGAGATTCTGCTCTGCTAGCAGATCTTTCATTTTCCAATTGAATAATACTAACAAGTTACTTTATTTATTTCTATCATCTTCTCATTAAATCTTTTTCTTTTTTAAAAGATTTTTTTAACTGCAATATAATAAAACTATAGAGATAGATACTTGCTGCCTACCTTTTCAATTTGGGGGCTCCTTCAACTGATACCAAGATGGTTTTTTCCATTACTTCGAAAAAATAATCCAAATTTGAGCGTTTTACATTGTTTAAATTTTTCATACCAGTGACCACTATTCACTTTGGGGCCGACCTATTATAGGCAATTTCATTTTCAAAGCTCGAATCCAGACCTTTAGTTAAGGTACTTACCTCCGTATTACAACATTTGGTGGTAGACATTTTTTAATTTAGATTTGCTTTCTTTATGGTGCAAGAAAGTCTGGAGCTCTTTAAAGATCCATTGAGCTTTTACAATATAGCTTATATTGGAAAAGAGCAGAATTAACACTCGTTTGTTCTTTTTTTCTTTCCTTCCTATTCTTCTATACTTATCTTCAAAATATTGTTTGGTTATAAATTCGACTGAATATTTGAAACTTCTTTTATCACCTTTTCAAGTATAAATTCATTTCCCCTTATACTACTGCAATATTATTTTCAAATAAAATGCATTCAAACATAATTTTAAATTTTCAACTTAATTCTAAAAGTTACTTTTTTCAAAAATTATATAAGTAATTTTTAGGGAAAAGGGCCACATATACTCTTGTACTGTTAAAAATTATCCAAATATATTCTTCATTTTACTATCGGTCTAAATTTACCTCTCCCGTTAGCAAAGTAATAAAAAATACCCTTATTTGTAACGATGCTCCACCATGGCAATCCAAATCCTACATGGTCTAACATTTGGATGAGGCGAGGCGGACATTAAAAATCAAATCTTAAGCAAATAACAACCATTCTGGCATTCACCTCACGCAAATGTTAGACCATGTAGGATTTGGATTGTCATGGTGGAGCACCGTTAGAAATAAGAGTATTATTGATTACTTTGCTAACATTAGGGGTAAATTTTAATATAACGAAAGACATATGTAAATAATTTTTAATAGTACAGAGATATATCCGACCATTTTCCGTAACTTGTATGCCCAAACGCTAATGAGAATAAGGAAAATTGCAAATGAGAAAAAAGTAAAAGAGTGGGGGGTGGAGTGAGAGTTGATGCATGTGTATGTCTGGTTTTTGAGAATAATTAAGTGTGGAAACTCTGTTGGTAATGTCTCCTTGGGTGCCCCCCGGGGTCTGTGGCCTTTGCCGCCAACCAAGGAAACAATCTCTTCTACTGCACCTCTCTTCCCATTTCTTTTAAATTAAACAACAACTGCACTTCACCATTTCTTCTTCTTCTTCTCTCTCTCTCCCTGAGATAACTCTTGCAAATCTCAGGTTATGAACACAACGGTAGTACAATAATCAGTTGAGTTGCTAGGAAAATGAAGTTCATGAAACTTGGATCCAAACCTGATAGCTTTCAATCAGATGGGAAAAATATGAGGTCAGACTTGAGATTCACTGCAATTGTTTTGGCTTATTTGTCTAATGTTATCCCCTTTTGGCATTGAAGGGTTTGTAGGGATTTCTACACATTGAACTCTAATGTTGTACGCCCTAACAAAACCAGAAAACCAAATGAGGGGAAATTTATTTACTTTTGTTCACTTCTCCACTTCCAATTGCATAACTGTCTTTTTGTTTTTTTATACATATGACATACCTTTTTAGAGCTTGGTCATTTAATAAATTAGAGATTTGAAGCATAGTATAATCTTCAGGCTTATCTTTATCTTTTCTATTGGCTATTGCATTTGAAAGCATTTCACCTTGCTCTAGGGATACTGGATCAGGTGCTTCATATGTTCTCTCAAGTACAATGCTCATCAACTGATTGGAATTTCAGCGCTTACTATGTAGTTCCTGAGGAATTTCTTTATATTAGTCATTCTAGTGTTGTTTTCTTATGTATAGCAAGTTTTGTATATCAGTATAAGCATTACTATCATATAGTGGGGAGTAGTATGATTACCAGGGAGGTTATGAGGTGTAAGCGGGAAATTAAAAGGTTTGATAGTTGGGAGAGATTATACTATTAAATCTTATGAGGCTCTTATCTTTTTAATTCATCTGGTATTGGAAATTGAAAATAACGACGTCAACAGTCATATAACGTCTTGGTCCTCTGATTAATCTTGAACCTTTGTCAAAATGATGGCTAATAAGGTCAAGTAGTTCTAACTTAAAGGTCAGATGCCACCTATCTCGAACACTGAAGAAAAGAAAATATGCTACACAGTTTTTTTAAAGAGAAGAATGATGCCATTTCGTTCAGCTTACTTAGAAGGACAGTGTGGAGAACAAAGCTCGTCACCTCCTTGAAATGAAATGGATTTCATTCTCTTTAAATTACTGAAATTCAACTTGCAGGAACCAAGAATACCGGCATTTACCGCAGTTTTTATGTCTATTCTCAGTATGTTTAAGTCTTATCTGTGAAGTCTAGCTATCTACCTGTATTCATAACTCATAGTGTTTAAACGAGTTTTCAGCATTAACATTTCCTTTAATGCAGATATGTTGCTTCAGAGTTGGCTTCTGACATAGTTGTTAATATAGGAGATGTGAAGTTTTATCTGCATAAGGTAAACCTATCTGACAATTAATATATGTGATCTTCCTCTGCTCAAGATTTTATTCAGATGCTCTGCCTGCTGGTTCTTGAGAAATGAAATAACTGAGAATACCTTTGTATTTGTTTGATTAGCAAAGGGGGCGGTAGTACTACATGAAATGGCACTAGAACCCCTGCCTGAAGGGAGTTAAATCGATTCTTTCCTTCTAAAGCATACAGAGTATTTAGATCTGTTCCTAGGCATGCTTCAGATTGATAATATCTGCATTAGTGCTAGTTGCTTCCTAGCGTGGATAATTCTTTCATTAAGTCAAACAAGCAGCAGCATAGGAGCTGAGCAGCTCTCAATGATCTGGTGCTGCTAATGGCTCAAAATATTGCCCCATCTATTGTGAAGTCAGCTCAGCTCAACTTTGTGGTACTTATAGAACTGTTAAGTATCACCATTGCATTTTTACAGTCACTGCAGTGTAGGTGTTAGTAAATTTAATTATGGAAAAAACTATCAAGCAACTAAGCTTCTCAAACAAGGGAAATGCCTATTTTTAAACTGCTTGTTGGAATGCCCATATTCATTTTCTGATAACTCGTAATTGGTGAAAACTGCAGTTTCCTCTTATGTCCAAGAGTGCTTGTTTGCAAAAGCTGGTAGCGAGCACTAGTGAAGGAAATGGTGATGAAGTTTATATCCATGACATCCCTGGAGGGCCTAGTGCCTTTGAAATATGTGCCAAGTTTTGTTACGGTATGACCGTTACACTGAATGCTTATAATGTCATAGCAGCAAGGTGTGCTGCAGAGTATCTTGAAATGCATGAGACTGTTGAGAAAGGAAACCTTATTTACAAGGTAGATGTTTTCCTTCACTCAAGCATCTTCCGAAGCTGGAAAGATTCAATAATACTTCTTCAGACCACTAAGTCATCTCGGTTACATATGTGTGAGGAAGTGAAGTTGATCAGCCACTGTATTGATGCTATAGCATCCAAGACGTGTATTGATGTTCGCAAGGTTGATTGGTCTTACACCTATAACCGGACAAAGATACCCGAGGAAAATGGAAATTTGAATGGAATTAGAAGCCGTGTGGTGCCAAATGATTGGTGGGTTGATGACTTATGTGAGCTTGAAATAGATCTTTATAAACGGGTTATTGTCAACATAAAGAATAAAGGGATTGTTTCCTCGGAAGTGATTGGAGAAGCTATTCAAGCTTATGCTTCGAGAAGGTTGCCAGGCTTTAGCAAGGGAGATGTCTCCAGATCACGCTCTATATTGGATACAATTGTAAGGTTATTACCTGCTGAAAAAGGTAGCGTCTCTTGTAGTTTCTTGTTGAGATTGCTAAAAGCATCCGTTTCAGTGGATTCTGGAGATATGGTAAAGGTGGAACTAGTAAAAAGAATAGGGCAGCAACTGGAGGAGGCTTCTGTCGATGATCTTTTGATTCGAGCTACAGATGGGGAAGCGACAATGTATGATGTCCATGTCATCCACAAAATACTAGAAGGTTTTGTGATACGTGATGAAGATTCTACAACTGAGTTGGAAGATGGTAATGATGAAATTCCAGAGGTCAGAAAGCCAGGGCTTGACTCAGAAGCTTCAAAGCTCATGGTGGCGAAGCTAGTAGATGGATACCTTACAGAAATTGCCAAGGATCCTAATCTCCCTTTGTCAACATTTGTTGGTCTGGCAGAGATGGTAAAAAATTTCCCCCGCCCTCGTCATGACAGCCTTTATCGCGCAATTGATATGTACCTCAAGGTGAGAATCTGTTGAAACATCTCTATCAAACTTGTTCAATTACAAAAAGAATGCATTCTTCCCCTTCTACCCTTACATGTTTTGTGAACCACAGGTAGGCAAAATTTCTGCATCTCATACTTAGGCAAGTGCTAGTGATAATAGATGGCATCTGGTAAACATATCTTAAGATCGTTTGGACCCAAAAAAAAGAAAAAAAAACCTGTAACGATCATGTTGTTAAACTTATTTTTTTGTTTTCTTTAGTTAAAGAAAAACTTTGCATTTGATGACACTAACACCACTGAAGTAATATTTCCAGGGTGTGATTTGTCGTGCAATAGTCTAGCATTTCCCATCTCACATACAGTGGTAGCAGAAACTTGATTTATGCTTACAAGTGAACTTTTCCTGGAAAATCTGAGGTCGATTTAGCTACTAGGAAAGCCCTTTATTAAAACTAATCTTCTTGACTTCTTCTTTTCAGTTTTGTCTGGAACTAGAAATCAAAAACTCGGTCTAGTTTTGAATAAATTATATGAAAATGTAGTATTTCTCAGACATGGGGGCTACATTTCTATCTGCAATGTTGGTGCTTTGTTGGGTATTCAGTGTTTTAAGTCATCTCTAGTAAAGAACACTTGCCACAACTACTGCTAAAAAAGGAAATGCGTAGTTTAAAAAGTTCCTACTCGCAACTAATGAATATGCTTGTCGGTCTCCTTGTGATGTTGCAGGAGCACCCTGGGATCAGCAAGAGTGACAGAAAGAGAATTTGCGGGCTGATGGACTGCAAGAAGCTCTCTGTTGATGCATGTACACATGCCGTGCAAAATGAGAGACTTCCGTCACGCGTTGTCGTACAAGTTCTCTTTTTTGAGCAAGTCAGAGCCAATGCATCATCGGGTTGCAGCACCCCGGATCTGCCCAAAGCTATTAGGGACCTTACTGCTGGTGTTTCATATGAGAGCTCAAGATCAGCGACAACAAATACAGAAGACTCGGAGGTTACAGCCTCTGCTGAAGAACTGAGGGCATTGAAAGAAGAGCTGGCAGCCTTAAAGTTGCAAAATGGAGGACTAATTGACAAAGTTAATGGTAATACCAAACGTGCTGCCACTATTAGAATGAAAGGCTTACTTTCATCGAAGAGAATTTTTTCCAGAATCTGGTCAAGTAAAGGCGGGCAAGGGGAAAATAGTGGGTCGGATTCATCAGAGAGTCTTGGTTCTGCCAGCTTAGAAGAAGCAAAGTACACACCTTCAAGAAAAGGAAGACATTCAGTTTCTTAGTCCTAACTAGAAAATGCATGTAGTCACTAGTCTTGGTTGGGTCTTTTCTTTTCTCAGGATTCTTTTGGGGTTTTGACCTTAGCATGTCAAAACTAGTCATCTTAATTACTCTGAAATCTCTTGCAAAAATGACGGATATAGTTACACAAAGTCTAGTGGAGGAAATGCCTCTATGGGCCAAAAGAGAAACAGAACTTTGACGTATATATATTCAGTCGTTCAAAACTAGCTATCCATGCGACAATGAGATGACTCTTTAAAGCATGGTCATTGAGTTTGTCCTAGCCTTGTTCTCATGGTAACGTCCTGTTTTGAAGGAAAGTACATAACTTGTGCCAATAATCTATATATACTATATTAAATCAATAATGCTTTTAGCGAAATGTCATTCGCTTTTTTATCCTTAAAATATATTTTTGCACTAGACAAAATAGTCATTTGAATTTTTTACCTCGTATTTAGAAATATGCATTTAATTATTTTCCAAATATTTATGATTTCAAAATCAGTTAGGTTTTGTATATTATATCCTATTTGAACTACTAATATAACTTATTTAATTTGTACCATTTCTTGTAGGAGGCTTTACTGTTCACGGAATGTAGTGAGAAAAATTGCTTCTTTCCAAGTTTTTGTTTATTTCCTCTATTTATTTTGTTACTAATTTAATCATTTTAGACTAAATTATATTAGGAATAAATGTATTAGTTAAAAAATAACACACTAATGAACAATAAATATATGAATTTTACATACATATCAATTATTATTTTGTCGTTAGAGTCTCCTTTTCCTAATATAAACATGCAAAAACAATGATAATTATACTTGAGTCACAAAAGCACATCTATAAAAAAACTTTCTTTTTTGTATATTTACCTTTGTCAGCTTTCTTCATTAATAAAAGAATAATGTTAAAAAGATTCTAAGAGCCGTTAGTATTTAATTTTTACTATTAGTTTATACGATAAAATCTTAACTAGCTTTTACATTCGACAAAATAGTAATTTAAGTTATTTTGGTAAATTGCAAGAATAGTGATTTAATTATTTTTAGAATAGATACTTAATTATTTTCCTAATACTTAGGACTTTGATCTATAAAATTATGTTATTTAATTGGAGTCCTTCATAGAAACTACATTTAGATTTAGGGTAATGAATTCCAATCACTTCAAAAGTATCTTTTTTTTTTTTTAACATAATTAAATCTAGATCTAGCGACTAACATCAAAATGTAGTCGAGCAGCTTTGGGGATATTTTGACTCTGGGATAGAACCATTGGTCTAAAATGACCAAATATAATTTAGCCTAAAATGACCACATTTGCGACCCATTGGGTATATTTTGACTCTCGGATAGAACCATTGGCGAGCAGCTTATCAACTTCATCGCTGACGGCCTCATTAATTGCGGCATTGAATTTTCTCCTTATTTGCCGTACTGGTGGATAGAGCGGGTCGACATGCAACTTGTGCGTAGCGATGTCTTTCGGGATGCCCGGTATATCTGAGTGGGAGAAGGCAAACAAATCGGCATTGTTAGCTAAGAATTTATGAAATATACCTGGTTCTGTGAGATAGAACCAGGTATATCTAGAGCTTATGACCACATTTGCGACCCATTGGGGATATTTTGACTCTCGGATAGAACCATTGGCGAGCAGCTTATCAACTTCATCGCTGACGGCCTCATTAACTGCGGCATTAAATTTTCTCCTTATTTGCCGTACTGGTGAATAGAGCGGGTCGACATTCAACTTGTGCGTAGCGATGTCTTTCGGGATGCTCGACATATATGAGTGGGAGAAGGCAAACAAATCGGCATTGTTAGCTAAGAATTAATGAAAGTATCTTTTTTTTTTTTTTTAATATTAGGCTCACGAGTATCTTGTTATAGAAGTTTAGTAGTCCTTACTTTCCTTTTCATGGTTTAGGAGTTCTTATTTTTTCCCGAGTTTAGGAGTCTTTTTTTCAAGGTTTACAAGTATTTCTTTTAAATAATAAAATAGTCATTTAATTATTATTTTTATATCTAAAATTTTGATATTAACTAAATTTTCTGTTATTAAATCATGCTTAGGGTAAAAATAAATATCTAGCAATCGCAAAAGTTTATCAATTCTATTTTTTTTATTAAATTCAAGTGTCAAGCTTAACTAAGAAAATATTTTAATTTTAAGAATATAAAAGAAAGAGACGTGTTGGTAAGATTCAGTAACACTAATGGTTATATTAACATAAAAATTCAGAAGTGGTATATCATATCGATTTTCTTATTACTCTTAACACATAATTCTTATTGGATAAGAATTATAATTACATTTAAATATTTAAAACTTGGGATAAGCTATTTGAATCCGCAAAAATAAATTATTCTCTTTAACGTGAAGAGCAAATAATTAAGTTATTAAATTAGTGAACCAAAGGAAATCTTTAAATTAACTAATTTGCAAAAAAATTCAAGTCATTCTTTTCGAAATTCATCATATAAATCAGTTATAGTATAGTATTAAAAGTTAAATTGCTAAAAGTACAAACGTTATACAACAAAGATGAAACATTAGAAGACAAAAAAATATTTTAAGTGAGTTGTCATTAATTAATTTTTGTTTCTTTTGATATTCATTAAACAAATGATAACTCCCAATACTTTTTTATATACTAAGTTGCTTATTGTATTATATTAAATTAACGTAAACATTTTAAAACTTAGCATTTGATAACCTAATTTACATGCTCCTCTTGTACACATATTTTATTGATTGACGCTAGGCACATCTGCAACGCACACTAAAGCTACTATGGATTCAAAGATACACGAACAAAGTGCAGTCCCACATAGCACAACTTATCCAATCATCTTATGAACACCTTTTTTTGTTTGTTTTTCTTTTGCTTTATTTGTTTTGTTTTTATTTTTGTTTTTATGTATCCCTATGGTACGAACCTTTTCAGAACTCGTGCATAGCAAAAGTTTAGTGTACCGGACTGTCATTTAAATAGCCTTTGCTGAAAGAAATTATGACCAGTTTGAATTTAGTTTTAACTCTTCACTTTCAGTATTTTTCACCCCACCCCACTCCTAGCCCCTTAGGATGATCAACAGTAGTTCTTCAGTTACCTACTGTGACTCAATTTATCGATTTATTATGAAAGTAATACCGTACTGTATCTATTGATTTATTATGAAAGTGAGAGTAAAAGCACGAAGGGTGATGCCGCGCAGTATTATTGTTCCATTGTGAGATTGAGAGTAAAAGCACGAAGGGTGATGCTGTGCAGTTTTATTCATTGTGTTTATCCGTTTTACTGGTTAAAGGCATATTGACTGTTCTGATTATCATTTCTGCTGTAATTATCGTATACTGTACCCCTTTCGCATGTTCCCTCCCAATAGTATATGTTTAGCCTTTATTTGTTGTTATCTTGTACATATATTGTTATTTGTACAGGTTATTTACGTGGGTGTCTTGTCATAGCCTCGTCATTACTTCGTCGAGGTTAGGCTCGACACTTACGGAGTACATGGGGTCAGTTGTACTCATACTACACTCTGTACTTCTTGTGCAGATTTTGGTATGGGTCCTAGCTGTCCGTGAAGCGTTTCAGCTCGGAACTGCTTTTGGAGACTCAATGTAGATCTGTTGGCATCCGCAGACCTTGAAGTCCGCTTCCACTTCCCCCATTTTACTGTTCTTTTCGTTCAAGACAGTTGTATTCATTTCAAACCCTGTTTGTATAAATTCTAGAAGCTCGTAATTGTGACTCCAGATCCGGATTGTACTAGATATTA
Source organism: Nicotiana attenuata (assembly GCF_001879085.1). Taxonomy (NCBI): domain Eukaryota; kingdom Viridiplantae; phylum Streptophyta; class Magnoliopsida; order Solanales; family Solanaceae; genus Nicotiana; species Nicotiana attenuata. The sequence continues at coordinate 254,060 of NW_017671482.1, forward strand.
TTGGCTTTTATATTATTCCGCACTCACTTTTAGTCTCATTTCGATTGAGTTGTGTCACGACCCAAAATCCGCACTAGTCGTGATGGCGCCTCTCGTGAAGACAAGGTCAGCCAACTACCCCAATTCGTTTCTTTCAAAGTAATTAAGCATGAATGAATAGCAAAATACGCCTAAATGACATTAATTAACAGTATTTACAACCCAACACAGCCCGACCGGGGTGTCACAAGTCACGAGCATCTAAAGAAGCCTGAACACAACTACAGAGTCTGTAATATACATGGATCAAATTTTAAATCAAAGAAGGAAAATCCGGTGTCGCGGACGCTGGCGGTCACCTTACTCCGCAACAATAGTGATACCTTCAATCAGCTCAAAATCTGCTACCGGGTGAACAATACCTGCAACTGCACGTGAGGTGCATGGAGTAAAGTGAGTACTCCAACTCAGTGAGTAATAAAGGTAAATAATAACTGAGCAGCAAGAAATCACGTAAGAGCACTCCATCATGCTATATAGAACAGTACAACCCTCTGAGAAAATAGTAAAACCGTGAAAATCCTTTAGAAAATATCTGGCTCAGTTAAAAACCTCTTTTAAAAATATCCTTTTCCAACAGTCAAGCAAATGAATGCCTAATCAGATAGTGAGAGTCCGCACACAAGTTAGCCCCTCGGGCACAGCACTCCATTAACAAATAACACCAGGGTATCTGGTAAACAGTGCAAGAAATAGCATGGATGCCAATGATATGAGAGTGCCGAATGTCATGCCACATAGTACAAACAGGAACCAATGCATGAATGCAATGCAATGCACATGACCGCTGCGGCGCGCAGCCCGATCCATTTGGGTACCCGCGCTCACTGTGGGGGTTCAGACTCCGGAGGGGCTCCTACAGCCCAAGCGCAATATCAATATCACACCGCTGCGGCGTGCAGCCCGATCCATCCTCAGTCCAAAAATGCACATAAGCCACTTGGGCAATATTAAAATAACAGTTCTCAGCTCAAAACGTCAATAATATATTGTTTAAGTTTTCAAATCTTAGAAAAATGGCTGAGTTTGCGAAACAGTATTTAAAACCTGGGATCGAGATCAAAATAATATGCAAAGTAATGCAAAAACAGTGATGTCAATCCCTGAAGGATTCAAACAATCGGCACGAAGCCCAAAACATGGCATTCAGCCCAAATCATGATAGCATCAAGTAAGTTTCAGTCAATTACGCAGTAAGATCAACAACCGGGACGGACCAAGTCACAATCCCCAACGGTGCTCTACCCCACGCTCATACCTGGTGTGCAAGTCACCACAGTACAGCACTATGATGTGCAAATCCGGGGTTTCAAACCCTCAGAATATCATTTACAAGTATTACTCACCTCGAACCGGCGAAATCTCTAGCCCGCGACGCCTTTGACCTCAAATCAGCCTCCACGCGCGTCGAATCTAACCAAAATCAGAGCGAATACATCACAATATGCCAATGGAACAATACCCGATCGAAAATAATCGAAAATTAGCAAAAATATTGAAACTAGCAAAACCCGAGCCCCGGGCCCACTTCTCGAAAAATTATAAAATTCACATCACCGAATTCCTCGTCTCGCCACGAGTCCATACATATCAAATTTACCAAAATCGGAGTTCATTTGACCCCTCAAATCCCTATTTTAAACTCTCTTAAGTTCAAGCCCGATTCCTTGATTATTCAGTCTAAATCCATGTTTATACACCATAAAATCAAATTCTAAGTCCAAGAGTCCATACCTGATTAAAGCCCTCGAAACCCTCTTCAAAATTGCCCAAGAACTCTCAAAGTCCGAAGTGAAATGTGTTACCCTTTCAAAATTTCGCGAAGATGAATTAAATACTTCTATCCAGCAGAATCCGCTTCTGCGGTCCCAACGTCGCTTCTGCGACTTCCGCTTATGCGGCCTTCTTCCGCTTTTACGGAAAATCCCAAAATCCATAAGCCCGCTTCTGCGAAGAAAACTCTGCATCTGCAGCTTCGCAGACGCGACTTCACAACCGCTTCTGCGGAAATAATGCCCCTACATAACTTTCGCTTCTGCGATCAAACCATCGCTTAAGCGGCCTCGCTTCTGTGGTCCAAATTCTGCAGAAGCAGAAATACCAGAAGCAGCAACATTTGAAGTCTCCAAATCCAAATTTCATCTCGTTAGCCATCCGAAATCACCCCGAGGCCCCCGCGACCTCAACCAAAAGCACCAACATGACTTAAAACATTATCCAAACTTGTTCCAATCATCAAAACACATCAAACAACACTAAAATCATCAATTCTCATCGGATTCAAGCCTAAGTTCTTTAAAAACTTCCGAAATGCTCTTTCGATCAAAAACCCAACCAAACGACGTCCGAATGACCTGAAATTTGGCACACACATCACAAATCACATATCGAAGCTACAGCAACTCTCGGAATTCCATTCCGACCCTCGGATCAAAATCTCACCTATCAACCGGAATTTGCCAAAATACTAACTTCGCCAATTCAAGTCTAATTCTACACCGGACCTCCAAAATCAATTCCGATCGCACTCCTAAGTCACAAATCATCCCCCAAAGCTAACCAAATCACCGAAAATCACTTCCGAGTCCTATAACTCATAAGTCAACGTCCGGTTGACTTTTCCAACTTAAACCTTCCTTAAAGAGACTAAGTGTCTCATTTCTTATCAAAACCAATCCGAAACAACTCTAACACACCACATACCGATAACGAAACATGAAGAAGTATAAAAATGGGGGAAACGAAGCAGTAACACATGAGACGACGGGTCGGGTCGTCACATCCTCCCGAACTTAAATAAACGCTCGTCCTCGAGCGTACCCAGAGTTGTACTAGAAGTCAAATAGGTTTTCTCACTGAATTACCAAAAAGTTAAAGAAGTAAATTCTAATTTATACTTGCTAAAAATATTTACTGATGAAGTTTAACAAAAAAGAAATGGGACTTATAACGTCGTAGAAATTTTAATTGTAAAATACACAAAAATAGAATAGAAAAGATAGTAAACTTTGTGTAACATAGCCAACTAATCTTGCATAGATAAAATGTAAAGTTGTTCTTTTTGATGCTAGAGTAAACTTTTGAACTCCAATAATCTAAAGATTCTAAGTAAAATTAGAGAAAGTACACATTAAAAATAAGAATTCCCCCTTAACTCTCTCTTTTTTTTTTTAACGTGGCTAATTGAGATTTAGGATGATCAAAACTTGAAAATAGAATAAGCGTACGTAAAACAAAGGCTCTTCTCAAAACAAAGGCTCTTTACTTCTATTCTCTAATAATTCATTTTGTTTAAAGATCTAGGATATAGTTAGTTGAGGTTTAATATGATCGAAGCTTAAAAAGAAAAGAAAGAAAAAAGTTATTTCTAGAAAATGTCATCCTTCTCTAATATCTCATGAATTTGCTTGAAATTTAGAGACTTGAAAACTCAAGGAAGGAACATAAACTTCAAACATGAGTCCATCTAATTTTTAATCACAGGAAGACACAAAAAGTGAAAAATAACTAGAAGAATTTGATGATCAAACGTAAAAAATAGAATTCTCGGCCAATATCTAAAGGACACAAAACAAAAGTGGTAAAATAAAGGGGACAATTTCATAGTAATTCTTAGTTTGTCGCACCAAATCTAATTATTTTTTTTATTTGAAATATGCAATTCTTTTTGAACAATTATATATTTTAGTTGGATTATTATATGAAAAATGAAGTTTGTTCTGATATTAAAATTTATATCTTCAAGATGTATAATTTTGGCAGAAATTAGTCATGCTATCTAGTGCAATCTGATCAATAAACAAGTTCTGTTCAGAGTTTATTTTTTAGATAAAAATTTGAGACCAACAATAATATGATATATATATATATATATATATATATATATAAATTATATATGANTATATATATATATATATGTAAACTTTTTTGGCTATAAAAATTAAACAATATCGGCTATAAAATTAAACTTTTCTGTATGTTATATATAAAAATTAAACAAATTTTATACTTTTTTGGCTATAAAATGTAAATAGTTTTTTGCACGGGCTGAAAGTGAAAAAAATATAGAAATTGCACGGGGCGTCCTATTTGGTCGCCACCATTTAACCTATACCCATTTTTTTAAAAACTTTTAACTTGTACCCCACTTTTTAAAAAATATCAGCTTCCTTTCTCCGCTGCGTTGCTTACCTCTTCCTTTGTCCTTGCTGCTGCTTTCTCCACTGCGTTGCTTACTTTCTCCTTCACAGAACGCATCTTCTTCTTTCTTCTTTGTCTTGCGTAGAATACTACAGTTGTTGATAATGTAGTAAATTGAAGGTTCTGTAGTTTGTGGGGAAATAATTAGTAGTAATTAAATAGAACTATGGCTGAAGTTATGTGAAAAGAGTGTTATTTGGGGTAGTAAACATACAATGAACTAAATAACTTCAGCTCTATAGCTGAAGTTTTCCGGTTACAAAGACAAAAACTTCAGCTCTAGAGCTGAAGTTTCCCGGTTACTTAACAAAAACTTCAGAGAGCTGAAGTTTCCCGGTTACTAAACAAAAACTTATAAAATAAAACTTCAGCTCTAGAGCTGAAGTTTTTATTTTATAATTGGCAAACTTCAGCTCTAGAGCTGAAGTTTCCGGTTACTAAACAAAAACTTATAAAATAAAACTTCAGCTCTAAAGCTGAAGTTCGCGAGTTACAAAACAAAAACTTCAGTTCTAGAGCTGAACTTCAGGTCCGGCTACTAAAATGCTGAAGTTTTGTGTGATTGCCTTTGCTACTTCAGCCCCGCATGCTGAAGTTATGTGAAAAAGCGGGTATGCTTGCAATTTTTTTTGCAAAACGGGCACAGGTTAAAATGTGGCACAAAAAGCGGGTATAGATGCAAATGCCCCAAAAACACCCTTTTGTTTTTCAAACAATGGTGAAGTTATATATTTAGCCGGTCGGCCAAAAATAATTGCATCGATTAGTCAAATATACAAAAAGTATGCATCGATTAAATATATATTATATAATAATATACAAAAATATATTTTTTGATTATTTTTTAGAGCGGTATATATAGTATCTGGGCCCAAATCGCAAGGTGATTTCGGCCAGTTTCAACTTCATCGCTACTCCCTTGACACCACAGCGAAATAGTTCGTCTGAGGTATCTGTCCATCTTCCCATCTCTTGTGAATCTAAATCCTTAACCCCTTTTCAATTGATTTTTGCACGTCAAGCTCTACTTGATTTTTATTTATTTGGGTATTGTTAAACTTAAACCTTTTCTTTTAGAACACTCCTGATTTGAGGCAAATTATTTTGGTATTGGAATGAATAGGCCCAAATAGAAATAGTGCATAATTGTTACAAAATAACTCATACGGTTGATCCCAATTGGTTTGAGATTAAGCTACTGATGATTGATTGTAAAAGGGGAATGGGCGTAATTCGTAAATGTGCTAACATGTGTGGGATCCGATTATGAACTTCAAGAGGAATGAATTAGTGTAATGAATTGTCCTATCACAGAAGTATTACTCTAGTATCATTTATGAATAGATGATTAAAACGCTATTTACTTGATTCCGAGGACATGAGTGACATTCTATTGAAAATTTTAGATGGTTCAGCTTAGTGAATATGTTTGAAAGGCTGCTCTGAGTTTGCATCTTTCTTAATTTGATAGCACCAAATTAAACACTTTGTAACCGTTTGTATATTCGGGGGGGGGGGGGGGTCATTTGATCGAACTCCTTCTGAACTTATATTTGTTTATCTGTGTTTCAATTTTTGTTGCATTTACTCTTTATATTTTAGCACTGTGCATTCATAAATTCTTATTGGTATTACATTTGGGCTTGTAAGTGTAGTTGCTTTGGATGGCTTAACTTAACTTTGTCATGTCGTGGTGCTGTTGTCTCAATGTTTTTCTACTCTTTTGTTTTCTCTTCTTTTTAATTACTAAATCTTTATAAGCTTATGTCATTCAACTATTAAGTTGATTGGTATCTTAATCTTTGCCAACTAATAATCATTTTACTCAGACAAGATTTTACATGCCAATCGTTTCACATCCTTGATTTTCAAAATCCTTTTTCATATAGCATATCTGATGCGAAAGGATATTTCAACTTTGTGTGGTTCCTTTCAGAAATGTGGCTAACACATCATAATTTGTCCACAGTTGATCCATGGCTAATGAAGCTTCTTCATCGACTTCATTTCCCGTTGATGCAGAAGATGAGATACTGATGCTCTATGGGTCTGAATCTGGTTGGGTTGAGCCCCTAAGTCACTGTGATCACCTGACCTCTTTATCGTCCGATCTCGCTCACATTCCAACTCCAGACACTCCTTGCAACAGGTTCATCTTCCTACGCCCTAATCTCTTTTGAACTTATAGAATCCAGTACATGTCATACCATAATTTCATTATGTTTCTTCCTATCATTTGTCTCTTTTTTATTTCATTTTCCTTCTATTTTGAGTTTTTAATGAGGTTAATGTATGTTATAATTGCTCTATGCTGTAAGTAATAGTAATAAACAATTTTAAGGCTATTAGATTTTCAATGTTTAGCTACTCAAAATTTATATCCAGATTAAAGTATCACGAATTGAAATGTCATGTCTAAAAATGTTGCTACATTTCACCGTTTCAAGTACCCCATAATAGGCTTTGTTGCTCAGACTCTCGAAAAATATTGCCGCACCAGTGTCGGATCCTTTAAAATTGTACTACTTTTGGAGGATCCGACACGCACCTGTCATCATTTTTGAAGAGTCCGAACAAAATAGATAAATAGGTGCTGCAACAGTCTTCCTTTGGTTCTAGACCATTTCTCTATTTGAGAAGCCCAAAGACGTGGACACAGAAGAAGTATGGACTTGTTTCAAGGTTGATGAAGCATATGTGACTTCATCTTCTTTTAGAAAAAAATAACATTTTTGCTCCTCTAAAGTTTTTAGATTAATATCCTTAAAAGGTAATTTTTCCATTTTGTGTATTATTTCATACTCACTAGATTATTAAGGAAAGTAATGGCTAGTCACTCTCAATTCTGTTGGTTTTTAACTCTATATATTGGAATTAATAGCCCATACAATTGCTTGGCTTTTCTGATAGTGCATAGAGGTGTAGTAGCATGTATTTATAGACTTCCATCTATCTGTATGATAATCACGTAGTTATTCCAATCTCGGGAAAGACTAGTTTTTATATTCTACGGCTGACTTTACTATTAAACCTTCTATGCCGGCTTGAGTTAGCTAAATGGATATTGTTTTTCAAAGCAAAGGAATTTGGTGACATAGTGTGAAAATCTTTTTGTAAGGTGTCAACACCCAGCAGAGAACTGGCTATGTTTGTGCTGCAAGGAGGTGCTTTGCAGTCGATTTGTTAATAAGCACATGCTTGAGCATTACAAGCAGAGCAATCACTCTATTGCACTCAGCTTTAGGTAACTTCTCTGACAACACAACACTACTTTTTGTCGATTCATTGAATAAGCACATGTTTGAGCTAAAGATGTACGTTTTTACTGGAATTTCCTTTTCCTTTTTCTGGAGCAGTGATCTATCAGTATGGTGTTTCTCCTGCAATGCATATTTAGATGCTCAAGCAATTATGCCATTGCAGTCTGTTCATTTCACTGCCTACGTACTAAAGTTTAATGAACCTCCACCTTTACGAGCAGCGGAGTGTATAGAAATTACAGATAACAGAGCAGAGGGTTCTACTTCTGGGAACTAATCATTCCCTCTTCTCTTTGATGCTTGTGATATTAGGCTGTTCTTCAACTGATTTCTCCCATAGGAAAATGGGTTAAGAGAGAATTTATTTTGGATCATGGCATCTTTATCTTAGATATTGACGTTTTGATATGTAAGCGAAATAGTTTGCTGAATAGATGGAGCACCAAGAAGTTAGCGTCAGTAAGCAAAAGTTTCAGTGGATACATCTGAACTTTACGAAAGTGATGGGTGTTGCTTTCCCTTCAAAACATCTTTGATTCCTTTCTAAACACCAAGACCAGAAAAATGCATCGTCTCTGACTGTGTACTTTCTTGATCTTCATAGCCTGCCAGGTCAGTAATGCAGTTTCTGGAATTGCGAGGAAGTAGGAACCACCCGTTGTATGCATGCAGATAAGATTCAGGAGCATCTGAATACCTTTTTGCTTCATTGAATTGTTAGCAGTTAAATCAATAAATGGTATCACGTTTTAAAATCCATTACAGCAAAGCTGTTGTGAGCGTAAAACTAAGGACAAATAAGTTCCCCTAAGGTTACCATCCGAACCAAATTATTATTGACAGGTAGTACGCGAAGGCTATTGGTAAAGCTAGTTTTGGAAACTATAGCTGGAAAAATTGTCCGAGTGCTTTTGAAGTTCAAAGGTGAAAACTTGTACAATAACACGAGTAGCCAGCGGTTATATACATTCTTCTGCCAAGTGCCAATGGAGGCTTTCATCTTGGAATAGTGTGATTCAACGTGTTTTACCCCATGACGCATCGATCACAGGGAAACTGGAGTAAGAATGGGACAGTGTAAGATACGTCTGGAGACAAAGGATTACAGTTGAGAACTGTGGTTTTGCTGGTAAAATTGGGCTACGCTCTATTCTCAGACATCTTTGTAAAAAGTAATGGAAAAATGACTCAAAAAAGAGGTTATCAAGTGCACTTGTGTGGGATATGATAATCATCTCCATGATTTCAAAAAGATAAAGAAACAGCATTGAAGAGCTCCGGATTCCAGCATTCAAGTCAGTGTGATTTATAAAATGTAAGAGCCTTCGCTCATGTCTGTCAACATAGATGATGCAGGGAAAGAAATCACAAAATGATCTTAGGTGCAAAATCTTACTCCCTCCCTTCCAATTTATGTGACCATGTTTGACTAGGCACGGAGTTTAAGAAAAAATGAATATTTTTGGAATTTGTGGTCCTAAACAAGTCAAAAAGGGGCCCAGAGTATTTGGTAAAAATTGCACGGGGCGCCCTATTTGGTCGCCTCCGTTTAACCTATACCCACTTTTTTAAAATTTTTTAACTTGTAACCATTTTTTAAACAACTCCAGCCCCCTTTCTCCTCCTCCTCCTTCGTTTTCTTCTTCTTCTTTCTTCTGCTGCTGTTGGTGCTGCTATGAAACTTCAGTTTATGGGATGATTGCCATAAGTATGTTTATCAGATTATTTAAAAATAAATTATAAATAATTACGTAAGTTAGTAGACAATAATTTGTGAATATTTCTACGTAATTCTGTTCTTTTCACGTTTATTGTTTCCAAAATTTATAATTTAAATATTGTTGGCAATCTGATTATTTTATAGTAGTAATACACTATGAAAAAATAAGGTGATTATTTATTTAGTATGTTAGAAAGCTTTTTCAAAAACTTCAGCTTATATAGTGCTGAAGTTTTTACAAATGAACTAAATAACTTCAGCATCTTCTGTTGAAATTTTTGAGAAAGCTTTATGACAAAACTAATGAATCCAGGACAAAAAACTTCAGCTATTTTAGTGCTGAAGTTTTTACAAATGAACTAAATAATTTCAGCATCTTCTGCTGAAGTTTTTGAAAAAGTTTTATGACAAAACTAATGAATCTAGGACAAAAAAAACTTCAGCTATTTTATTGTTGAATTTTTACAAATGAATTAAATAACTTCAGCATCTTATTTAGGACAAAAAAACTTCAGCGTATTGCCTTTGCTACTTCAGGCCCGTCTACTAGAATGCTTAAGTTTTGGTGATTGCCTTTGCTACTTCAGCCCCGTATGCTGAAGTTACGCGAAAAAGTGGGTACGCTTGCAATTTTTTTTGCAAAGCGGGCACAAGTTAAAACGTAACCCAAAAAGCGGGTATAGATGCAAATCTCCCGAGTATTTGTGTGGTTCAGTGGGTATAAACCCTTCTCGTTAAGGGTAGAATTGGAAGTTTAAGCTAAATTGTTTCCAAATTTAGAAATGGGTCATTTTTTTTAGAACGGATCAAAAAGGAAATAGGTTTACATAAACTGGAACGGAGGTAGTACTCCCTCCGGTCCAAAATAAGTGATTTTTTGTGATTCAAAATAAGTGATTTTTTATGGTCCAAAATAAGTGATTTTTTCAGATTTCAAGAACGAATTAATTATTTTTTTCCTACATTGCCCTTGGAGTAAATAGTGTTGGAGTATGTGTTAGGAGTATTTATGTTAAAAGATAGTAAATGTTAATATGGTCAATTTCATTACTAATTAATGCTAAAAGGTGAATTTCTTAATCTGTGTGAAAACAGCTAAAAAAATTACTTATTTGTACCGGAGGGAGTATATGTTAGAGCTATTACTAATAACTTCGTTAACAAAAAACTATTGAAATTGTTGACAACGAGAAATTGTGCGCTTCTCCCAAGGAGATCTGCAACTTTTCCAAAATTTCAATGGCATTTAGTGATAGAAATATATAAAAAAAAAAAAATCTGAAATAACGGAGATATTGGGAATATCATTCGTGCACTTTCCTGTCGCTGTCTGTAAAAAGACACAGGAAAGGAGATACATTGTCGAGTGTAAATGTTCAATTTATAGAAGTCAAAGAGGAAATTTGGCTTAAGTACCCGTTTGGCCATAGATTTTGCTAAAATAAATTTAGATTTTATTTGGCGAACACTTGTTGGCCATATATTTTGCTTACATTTTGACAAAATTCCAAATTTTGGGCCAAAATATCACTATTACATTTTTTAAAAGCTCCAAACTTATGTTATTTAGAAAAGAGCCCACCATTTATTACATTTTGTAATAATGTTGCTTCGTTCTTCTTGTTCATCTGATAGTGTATCATGTCGTTCATTATAAAAATGATAATTTTGCACCAAATTTATTTATGTTCAGTACTATGGTTTGCGATAATATAATGAATGTTATTGATAATGATATTGTTGGGTATTTGTGATAGTTTTTAGAACTTGTGGTATAAGTCATGTTTCATGTTTTTCTAAAGTGGGAAATATATTTTTAAAATTGATGTCCAAACATATTTTTATTTTCGAACCGAACTTTACCCAAAACAGACTTTTTAAAATAAATTTTAAAATCTATAACCAAATGCTAGCTAAATACCATAGTATATTGTGTCTGCAAGCAAGTCAAGACAAGAAGCAAGTTGTGGCTCACCAAACAAAGACAAAGACCCGTTCCTTTCTGCAAAGCACGTGCATGACACATTTCTCAATATGTAACTCTGTCCACTTCTTCCTGTCAGTAATTCAAGAAGAAAAAAAAAGGGAGAGGATGTTTTATGAAGGGAAAAGGGCTAAAATTACTCTTTTACTTTCGGATATTTTTTACATTTAACTTCTATAATATTATTCGATCAAATTTATCCTAGTTATTATACTATCCGACTTGATAAATCTCTATTATTTACAAACTTTTAAAAATTATACCTCCGTCCTAACGGATTGTCCATGAAATGTAACAAACTGAAGACACCAAAATAAAATGTACATCTTCACCTGCCATTAGACAAAATATGCAAGTAGTTATAACATGTACAATATTCCTATAAACAACATTGCTTAGTCTTGTTAGAATTTAGGACAAACCTCAAAGAAATGAAGTAAAACATGTACCGGTATGATATAGGAAAATATTTATTAACAGTAAACTTACGATCTTGAACTTTAACTAAATCTCTCTCTTATCCCTAACACAAATACATAATATGCAAGGAAATCTTATCTTTTTAGTGCATCATTCATTTTACGAATATTAAAAATTATATACTAAAGTCACTTTTGTTTATTTTAGAACAACAAAATCACCCAATAGAGAGTTATCCTACAAAGCGTTTTATTTAGCCGCCACCGGAGAAGTGACGTCTCTCACAAAATCAAATGTGAGTGATTTTATTGTCCTAAAATAAATAAAAGTAACTTTAGTAGGTAATTCACAAATACTTGGATGACCATAATAATACTTAAGGAATTAACTCTTTACACATGCTATGTAGCACCCAAATACTTTCCATGGAATTAGGATCTGCAATCTTGGGGTTGACTTTTTCTCTCCCTTGTTTTCTCCTTCCCATCTTATGTTAATCATTCAGAGGGAATGGTGAATGATGTCAAGAACAGTAGTGCAACTAACAAGAAAAATCCAAAACTAACTTTATTGCCTCTTATTGCTTTGATTTTCTATGAAGTTTCAGGGGGGCCTTTTGGTGTAGAAGATTCAGTTAAAGCAGGAGGTGGCCCTTTGTTAGCTTTGCTTGGTTTCGTGATTTTGGCTTTAATTTGGAGTATACCTGAAGCACTAATCACAGCTGAGTTAGCCACAAGTTTCCCTGAAAATGGTGGCTATGTCATTTGGATATCTTCTGCTTTTGGCCCTTTCTGGGGCTTTCAAGAAGGCTTTTGGAAATGGTTTAGTGGTGTCATGGATAATGCTCTTTACCCTGTATTGTTCCTCGATTACTTGAAGCATTCGTTGCCCGTTTTTAATCACTTGGTTGCAAGAATTCCAGCCCTGTTAGGAATTACAGTCTCTTTGACGTACTTGAATTATAGAGGCCTCCATATTGTTGGTTCTTCAGCTGTTTTGCTTGCAAGTTTTTCCCTTTTTCCGTTTGTTGTAATGGCGATTCTCTCGATTCCTAGGATCAAACCACGACAGTGGATTGTTGTCGATTTCAAAAAGGTTGAATGGAGAGGGTACTTTAATACCATGTTTTGGAATCTTAATTACTGGGATAAGGTCAGTACTTTAGCAGGGGAGGTTGAAGACCCTAGTAGAACGTTTCGAAACGCGTTGCTCGCGGGTTTAGTTTTGGTGGTTTCCTCTTATATTATTCCATTACTGGCTGCAACAGGAGCTTTAAAGTCTGACCCTAGTGAGTGGAGTGACGGTTATTTTGCAGAAGCTGGAATGTTGATTGGTGGCGTTTGGCTGAAATGGTGGATCCAGGCTGCAGCTGCAATGTCTAATATGGGGCTGTTTGAAGCTGAGATGAGTAGTGATGCCTTCCAACTTCTTGGGATGAGCGAAATGGGAATGCTTCCTTCTATATTTGCTTCGAGGTTTGAGTAATTTCCCTCTTTATTCTTTTATGATGTTTCTAATAGTAAGCATTTGTAAATTACAACGTAGAGCTTTTCCTGGCATGACCTATTGATATTAGGTCGAGTATTAGGGTTGTAGGTTAGGAGTTAGTTGAGTCTTGCTTTACTTCGTACCTTTGTAAGACTAGTCTGGTAGGGTTTTTGTCTAAGATAGCAAGCTAGTGGCAACGTTGTGTCTTACTATTTCGCTTTTCAGTGCATGACCTATTTGCTAGCTATCGCTCTTGCTTTGCATCTTTCTTCTGGATTTCATGTTGTTCCTATTTTTCCTATGATTTCTGTGGTGATACTAATATTGTCTTCTTTTGTCTTTTTGTTTTCTTGAGCCGAGGGTCTTTCGGAAACAGCTTCTCTACTCCTTCGGGGTAGGGGTAAGGTCTGAATACACACTACCCTCCCCAGACCCCACTAGTAAAATTTTACTGGGTTGTTGTTGTTGATCTATTGATATTAGAGCTTCAGATGCTCCACTAAAAGAGGAAATATAAAGTAAAATTACCTTCATCTTAGGTTCTTGGATATTTATTTAACTGAGATGATTAAAAGTAGGGAATCTTGGTGTGAATCTTAGCGTGTCCCAGTTGATGGAATTCTAGTACATTGATCTGGTTAGGAAATATGCAGTATGATCAAAGATGAAAACAACTCTTAACTTGTTATTCGAGTATCATCCAAAAGAGGGAGAAGACAAATTTACAGATTGGCCTTTTTGGCATTCTGAGTCTATTATCATAAGACAAGTCACTATACTTCAAATCTTGCAGATCAAAATATGGGACACCCACTATCAGCATCTTATGCTCTGCAACGGGCGTGATCGTTCTGTCATGGATGAGTTTTCAAGAAATCTTGGAATTTCTTAACTTCCTCTATTCAGTAGGAATGCTTCTCGAGTTTGCAGCCTTCATAAAATTAAGGATAATGAAGCCTGATCTTCACAGACCTTATAAGGTTCCCTTTCAAACAGTTGGAGCAACGGCGATTTGCCTTCCACCTGCTTTGTTGCTTATTTTTGTCATGTATTTGGCTTCGTTAAAGACGTATATCGTAAGTGGCTCAGTCATTATTCTGGGGTTATTCTTGTATCCTGCCATACTTCATGCAAAGGAGAAAAAATGGTGCCATTTTATTAGTACAGATGAACCATTAGGACATTCTAACGATATTCTTGAGGACCAATCAGCAGCTACTGAACTTGATCAGGTTGTTGATGATGATGCATCTCTTAGCCTACTCGGACACTCTACAAAAGTACAGGATTCTGAAACCTTGTCACAAGAAATGTTAACATTGGATTAGAAGATACTTTCATATTTTTTGTACATTTTATACCAGAAGGAACGAGAGCCTTGGCGCAACAGCAAGAGTTGTCGTCGGGTGACTAGTAGGTCAGGGGAGAAATACAAGGTAAGGCTGCATAAAATTCCTAGATTAAATATGGGTCTGGCCCTTTTTCTGGAACCCGTGCGTACCTGGAGCTCATTACCCCGGGCCCCCTTTTTGCGATTTGTATTAACATAGTTCAAGCTAGAAAATATATGCTATAAATGGAATGAGACACTACGGGAGGAATGCTGTTGTACCTGATGTGAAACACTATATAACTTATTAATACCAACTCCTGTCATCTTTCTTCTTCTTCCAACTTGGTTTAAGAAAATTATCCGTATCGGTCAATCTTAAACTTTTTAGCTCTGAATGCTCTTTTATATGTGTGTATGTGTCGCTCTCTGCATGTGCAATACTATAGGAGAAATTGAAAAGGTTCCTTCCGGGTGATCAATGAGACTTTGACATTCCTCCTCATCTATTATTTGAAAAAAAAGGGACTATCAAATTCACAGTTTCGAGAGAAATGGATCAAGTATAGAAAATAAGGATTTCATTTTGGTGGGCAATCCATCGGGATTTGGGAATGGATTAAGAATGAATATAGATCTATCAAACTGGTATTGAATTCTTTGCCTTCCTTAGAGAAATGCAACAAAACCAACAACTAAAATTTCAGAAACTTTGTCTGTTGATTGCTGCCAGTTGCCTATTGCATGAATTCATTACTGAAAGCTGATGCTTGCCTATTTCTTTTTAGGATTTAAATGTGTTGCATGCCTAATGAATGATGCATCATGGGATTGGAATTGAGCTAAAGTAAAGAACTCCATTTCCTATCCTGATTGGAGTATAATTTAATTCTCATTGCAAGCATGTAATAAAGGACGCAATCAGGTGAACCAAACAGCATAGAAGCAGGAAATTAAGCTTATATATATGATGACAGGAGATCTTACCTTATCACTTCTTCCATTTGAATAAATCACACAAGTCCATCTCCTTGGCGTCGCTTAGCTTAATGCATGCGGCTTAATCATAATCTATGCCCATATTTGAGCCATTTCTGCAGCAAAATACAAGTTGTCACTGTCAAGTAAATGGTATAGACGATGAATACACTTTTCTTTTACTTCAGCCGCTCTTCTCTTGTATCATCTCTTTAGATTTTTTCCCCTGCTTTCTTCGCTTCCTTTTCCTTATACTTACAAATTCTCAGGATTTACGTGCAACTAGTACAACAAATTAATTAACTCATATCTTGTCTTACGACAAATGGAAACGTGGTTTCTCCACCTTCTTCCACATCAGACAAGTAGTGGAGGAATGAAGCAATCTGCAAGAGTGAGCATAAAAGATGCAGCCTTCGGTCACTATGATAGAGATTTAAAAAACAGCAACATACATTATGATCATATAATAAGTTGTTTGGAAATTTCTATCCACTTTCATTTATCTGAAGTCCTCCCTTAAGCCTAGTCTTTCTTTGTCATTTTCATTTCTGTGGATTTAGAGCTGTCATATTTTCTTTGAAGAAAGATACACACAAGAGGAGCATGCATAGTCTATGGAATTTTAAGAGGTATTCAACATTCTTCAAACACCCTGGGTGCACTATAAATTTTTGATAAGCCTAGTTATACTATACTCCTTTTGAGAGATTCTATTTGTCGAGGACCCTACACACACTCAAATAACCTTACTAGTGGGCCTTCTATGAAGGGATTATCATATCTTATACACAAAGCAAGTGGTAACCTCACAACCTTAACCTTCACATTTTAGGACAATCCAATTAATATTGTGAAGTAAATCACATTGGTTAAGCAAATGAGTTAATCTCCTTATTTGGTCCTGGGAAATCTTCAAATCATAGAACTCGGTTTACGGTTGAGTTAGACCTAAGGTCTATTTTATTTACATGGTATTAGAGCTATAGACCTACCCCAATTCTTGGTCTACCCATCTCTGGGTGTATTGGCAAAGTGCCCCAAATTCGTTTAGGAAATAATATGTTATCTCCTTGTAAGGTCTTAGACAATCCTCAGCTCATGAGCAAACTTTTGAGGTTAGAGTTAAATCCAAGATTCATTTTATTTGCACATGTTAGGTACCAAACTCGAACCCTCAGAACCTAGAGTTATATTAGATGCCTGATTAGCAATCCAAAAGTTTTCACGAATTAATACAACATAAGAAATACATTTCCAAAGGGAATATTGACCGACCATACAGAGTGTAGATAACGTACTCTTTGACGTTTCTGAGGGCCATACTCATAATGAGACCATATCTCTGTCCAAGCTATGTGATGTATATGGCGCATTACTCAGAATTTACCTGTAAGGGAAGATTGACTAATTCAACTTTCCTTGTTCATCGAAGTTAGCAAATGTTATAGTATATCAGTATCACTGAAACTGTGGCTTCAAACAGAAAAGGAACGGAAACATGATCAAAATTAATACAGTTATGTAAAGGTTAAAGATGTGAAGTAAAGTCTGGATTTCATCTGATTGATTTCTACATAGTTGGAGTATATATATATATATATATATATGTGTAGACTAATTGTACTTTACTAAAGCTAACTCTAACAAACTAGGATTAGCCGTTATTAACAAACTAACTAACTCTAGGATTAGTGTTAATAACTAACAAAATAACTTATATGAAATTACTAAATTGCCCTTTCTTGATTATGTGATATCTTTCTCTACACCCCCCTCAAGCTAGGTACTGAAAATACATTAAGAACACCTAGCTTGGAAGAAAGATATTCATGTTGCGCCTTGTTGAGACCTTTGGTTAGCATATCTGCTGGTTGCTCTTTGTTAGATATGTATGTTGTTTTGATAAGCCCTTGTACAATTTTTTCTCTGATGATAAAATGACAGTCGATCTCGATGTGCTTTGTTCTTTTGTGATAAACTGGATTTACTGCAATCTGAATCGCAGCTTTGCTATCACTAAACACTTCAACTGGTAGCTTGATATCAACTCCCACTTCTTTTACCAATCCAATTAACCAAATAAGTTCTGCTACAGTTATTGCAAGACTTCTATACTCAGCTTCTGCTGAGCTTCTAGAAACAGTAGTTTGCTTTTTGGATTTCCACGATATTAGAGAGTCTCCAAACTTAACTAGATAACCTGAAACAGACTTTCTTGAAAAAGGACAAGCCGCCCAGTCTGCATCACAGTATGCTGAGATAGTATTGTTAAATTTGCTGGAAAGTAGTATTCCTTGTCCTGGACTGTTTTTGATATATTTTGACAATTCTTAGAGCTGCTTCCATGTGAGACTTCTTTGGTCTTTGGAGGAATTGACTTAGTGTTTGAACACTAAATGAGATATATGGCCTTATCATTGTTAAATAAAAGAGTTTGCCTATCAGTCTTTGATAGGAAGTCAAATTTGCCAGTTCTTCATTCATCAAGACAGTAGACTTGTTTTTCCTGAGATGTTCATCATACTCTGTAGTTGTAAGCTTCATATTTGCATCAAGAGGTGTTATTGATGGTTTGGCAGCTGCAACTCCTGTCTCAAAAATCAGTTCCAGTGCATACTTCCTTTGGTGCATAAGAATCCCTTGTTCTGATCTAGCAAATTCTATACCTAGAAAGTACTTCAATTCCCCTAGGTCTTTCATTTTGAAAGACTGTTGCAGATGTGCTTTTGTTTCCTCTATTAGTTTCAGAGAGTCACCAATCACAAGCATATCATCTACATAGATTAACACCATTGTGATACCTTTTGCAGTTTTCTTAAAAAACAAAGACTGATCATGTTGGCTTTACTGAAATTGAGACTTCAGAAGTGCTTCTGTCAGTTTGGCATTCTATTGTCTAGAGCTTGTTTCAACCCATATAGAGATTTCACAAGTCTGCATACTTTATTCTCCCCCTGACTTGTGAATCCTTGGGGTAGTTCCATGTATATCTCATTTAGTAAATCTCCCTGCAAGAAAGTATTATATACATCCATTTGATGTATATGCCAGTGTCTTGTAGCAGCTATAGCTAATATAGTCCTTACAGTTTTCATTTTTATGACTAGAGAAAAAGTTTCTTGATAATCTATCCCCTCCTTTTGACTGAACCCTTTAGCTACTAACCTAGCGTTAAACCTTGATATTTCACCAGAAGCCATATATTTGATCTTGTAAATCCACTTGCATCTTATAGGGGTTTTACCAGTGGGCAGAGTTACTATGTCCCATGTGTGATTGTTTTGTAGAGCTTCAATCTCTGCTTTCATTGCATCTGTCCATTTAGGGTCCTTTACAACTTCAGAATATAGAGTTGGTTCACTAACATTTGAAGCTGCTGTCAAGTAGGCTTGATATTTAGGAGTTAACTGTTCATAGGTTATGAATTTTAATATTGCATAAGGTTCATTCTGTTGGGCAGTTAATGACACAAAATCTTTCATCCATATAGGTGGTTTCTTTCCTCTACCTGACTTTCTGATATTTGATTGAATAGGAGCTGATTGTGAGATTTGATCTGTTTGTTGTATAACTGATATTTGTTGATTGTTAGTCTGAACAGATTCTGTAGGAATAGACTCATAGTGTTGTGTGTACTCTTGTGTAACTTCTGGTATGACAGTATCTTCTTGTTGATTTGGATACATGTTATTTTCTAAAGTTGTAGTTTGTGTTATTGGATCTATGGTATGTAAAAATAAGCCTGTTATGTTTGGATGAACAAATAAAGATCTGTTGTTGTCTTGTTTGTTTCTAAAAGGAAATATATCTTCTCTAAACTGAACATCCTTGCTTACAAAGAACCTTTTATCTATTAAATCATATAACACATACCTTTTTTGGGCTGTAGCATATCCCATGTGTATAGAAGGTTTTGCTCTAGGCATTAGTTTATCACTTTGATTAACTATTTTTGCATAGCATAAACAACCTATAACCTTAAGATGTTGTAATGTAGGTTTTCTATTAGATATCCTTTCATATGGACTTTTATTTTCAATGACAGAACTAGGCAGCCTGTTAATGATATATACTGCAGCAAGAACACAATATTCCTAGAATTTGATAGGTATATTAGCTTGAAATCTGATAGCTCTAGTGAGTTCTAGGATATGTCTATGCTTTCTCTCAGCTACTCCATTTTGCTGAGGAGTATAAGGACATGTATTTTGATGAATCACTCCTAGATTCTTAAAGAAATTCTCACAAACTGAATTAACAAATTATGTGCCATTATTTGTTCTTACTGTTTTAACTGTTGTTCCAAACTGTGTTTTCACAAAAGTAAGAAATTATTGTACAATCACGCATATATCAGATTTCAACTTCAAAAAAAAAAAATCCTTGTCATTCTAGAAAAATCATCTACTACAGTTAGAAAAAACCTATTACCACCCATAGTAGGAATTTTGTAAGGACCCCATAAATCCATATGAACTAACTCAAAACTAGTAGATGTTTTTATACTACTGAAAGGAAAAGGTTGTCTTGTTTGCTTTGCACAAGGACATGTAGTACATAGATCTATTCTAGCAGATATATCTTGTGCATTTGCAGAAAGTAGCTTATTGAGAACTGTAGCAGACACATGTCCAAGTCTTTTATGCCAAAGTTCAATATCATTTGAATTAATCTCTTTACTGATTTCTGTCTCCTTAGTGTTTAAACTAATTGCATTATTTCCTGGTGATTTTTGTCTACTGAGAATGTATAGACCACTGTCTTCTTTACCAATCGCTTTCACCCTCCCACTGAAGAGTTCCTGATATATACAAAAATCAGGGAAGAATGCAACTGAGCATTTCGGTTCCTTAGTTACTTTAGAGACAGATAAGAGATTATATTTGAATTGAGGAATGTATAACACATTAGTTATTATGTCTTGATCTGTTAAGGTACTAGTTTTAATATGAGTAACTTGAGTAGTTTCTCCATTAGGTAAATGTACTTTCTTTGACTGACTTGATTGCATTAATGAGGCCTTATTTAACAGTTCTAAATCAACTACCATATGATTTGTAGCCCCTGTGTCTATGATCCATTCTTGTATATTATTAGAAGCTAATAAGGCACAAGGAATACCTGCAGCATTAGCTGATGGTGTTGCTGTAGTAGAAGCAGAACTTGAATTGTCTTTGTTCAGTAGCATACTGCTCTTTGGTGAATGTGCAATTTGCCATCCAAGGAGTATTATTCACTTGCCCAATATTCTGAGGATTATTGGCACTCACACCACTGCTTGTTAATTGAGAGTTCTGTGAACAGTTCTCATTCTAATTCCCTCTAGGTAACTGATTATCCTGTATACTAACTTCAGATAGCACATTATATGCACTGTGTGCATTTGTGTTCTTCTTTCTTGGTCTATATTCTGGAGGATAACCTACAACTTTGTAGCAATTTTCTCTAGAATGCCCTTTCATTTTGCACACTTCATAGAACAAATTGGAATTTCTCCTAGTTTTCTGATAATTTTCCCCAGTCTTGGTATACACTGCCATATCATATTGACCAGTTCTAGATGTAGGATTTGCTCCTAGTAAGCCAGCATTGGCTGCAACTGATTTTTGGCTCTCATCACTAATCACCATGGCATATGCTTGATTAACCGTTGGCATTGGACTCATCAGCAAGGTTTGACTCCTAGCTTGGCCATAGGAATCATTTAGCTCCATCAGGAACTGAAACAGCTTCAATTTTTGCAAATGAACAACAGATTCTCTTGACTTTGGACAGTCACACCCAGGTGCAGGAACCAGTGTTTCAAAATCCTCCCACAGATCCTTTAGCCTTGAGAAATATGCAGAAATAGATGTTGTTCCTTGGCTAAGAGGAGCAATTTCTTTATGTAAATTGTATGATCTTGAGCCATCTACTTTGTCAAACCTTTCATGCAAATCTTCCCACACAACCTGTGCACTTGAGACATACATTATACCTCCAAGCAACCCATTACTCACAGAATTTATCAACCAAGAAAGCACGATAGCATTTACTCTTTCCCAATGATTCCACAGACTTTCTGGGAAACTTTCTTTTGTGCATGTTCCATCCACCAAACCCAACTTATTCCTTCCTAACAAAGCCATTCTCATAGATCGAAACCATAGGGAATAGTTTTCAATCCCAGTTAGTTGAAATGATATGATTTGGATGCCACTAATATCTGATGGGCTTAAAAACAGCGGATGATTATAATCAATTGCATGCAATCCTCCTTGACTGGAACTTGTAGTCGGAATTACAGGAGGAACAACTTGTTGTTCATTTAACGCCATAGCAATCAAGTCTTCTTCAAGAATTGAACTAGACAAGAAATCAATTTCAGAATTCTTTCTGATTTTGCGTAAACAAGATGTTGAATCGAGATTCAAGCTATTGAATTAGCCTGATCTACTCTGATACCATGAAGTAAAGTCTGGATTGGATCCAATTTGATGAAGTAGAGAGACGATAAAGAAGAAGAAGAAGAAAGAGAGAGAAAGAAATGAGCTAAGAGAGGAAGACGTGATTTATTTCATCTGATTGATTTCTACATAGTTGGAGTGTGTGTATATATATATATATATATATATGTATAGACTAATTGTACTTTACTAAAGCTAACTCTAACAAACTAGGATTAGCCGTTATTAACAAACTAACTAACTCTAGGATTAGTGTTAATAACTAACAAACTAACTTATATGAAATTACTAAATTGTCCTTTCTTGACTTTCTCTACAAGATAATAGCAGGATGAGTTTTTTCTTACACCCTAATCCAAAAAGTTATTAAGCTACTGCTCCATGTTCTCGAATGATTGAATTTCTTTTCATATCTGAACTATGAAATCATACATATATAAATTGTTGAAGTTAGCAAGTATCCCAATAAGTTTGTCCAAAAGGTAAAGGAGCAATTTCTATGCTCACTGTTTTAGTTATTTCTGTGATACATCTATTTGTCATGGCAATTTATTTATTTTTTCTTATTATTGCTCTTCCTTTATAATTACTAATTCTTTGTAACTTGCGTAAGCTCTGAACAGAACATGCAACAAGCTTTCAAAATTTAGATTCTACTTAAGATTTGTGTTCACTCTATCCAAAGAAAAGTACTAGTAAGAATAATAGCACAAGATGGCAATAGGTCAAAGCGTGGTTTTTGATATATATGAGGAAGTAAGAGACAGACAACATTGTAGCCTTGGCAATTTTTGTCTCAACAAAAGCCAAGATATATAGAGCTCTAAGTTAAGTCTCCAGCTCAATACCTGCATCAATAGTATACGAACACCAATTAAAGCTGAGATGCATATATCGATCCAACATTATCCACATATTAATTAATTAATTTATTAGCGGACCTCGATCTTATGGTAAATCAATCATTACAAAAGCAGTGATTTACTTTGCCGGTTCATCTCATGACATGTAGCGGGAGATTTTCTTCTCTTCTTCTGTTCCCCACCACTTCTCTTCCATCCCTTTTCTCTATAATTACCCTCCTCTCCCTTTGGCCCGTTTTGAATCTTATGACTCTGAAAATTTATTATTTTTATCTATTTAGTCGTACATTTTGTAACACATGTACATGTCCGAGCAAAACTTATTACTACGTCCTCCCCTCTTCCTCTGATATTATTACTAGTTAATTAGCTTCTTCTCACATTTTATAAATTAATAATACTATTAGTATGATTTAAAAGTCAATAGGTTTTTGACCCAATATACAAGCACATGTTACCAACATAATTCTGTTTAGAACACCTAACGTTGGAGATGATATGGGATCATCTCCACATGTTTCAATCAGGCCATCCACATGGAGACAAGTCAATATATCTTCTTTGACTATTTCTTTCTCAAATAATACTATTTAGTAGTAATTTTTATTAAAATGTTACGTATACTTTAAAATTTTAGGAAAATAGCATTTTTATTCCTCTAGTTAATGCTATATTCCTTTTTATCCTTCTCTTATTAGTTGCAGCACAGTTGAACTAAGTTAAATGCCTGAGTTTAATCTTTCAAGATAATTGAAGTTAATTACTAAAATATCCAACACGACCACTATTAAATATATTTATAGGGAGAGACAAATGTGAAGAAGCCAGTTATTTACTAGGGAACGATTCCAAACTTTAGTACTCCTAATACCTAGTTAAATTAACAATTTCAACTTTCAGTACAAGCTATGCTATATATATTGCATTTCCTGTAAAAGCAGTTCAGGATTCAAAGTTATGGATTTCCTCGTTTAGGACTGAACCCACAATCCAATTTATTTATGCTATCAGGGTCACAATCCATTTATGGAATGTACATATTTAGTAGATCCCATGTTTTAGTGCATATGCAAAGTGTTACTGTATATGATACAATATTGGCCCCTGATTTCATGAGTAATATTGCCTATAAGTAATATTATGGCTGATGGGAAAATCAGATTGAGGTTTGTCAACACCGTCCTCGCTCCGAAGCCAATACGTTTGAGTAAGAGAGGCAGCACCATTTGGTATGTCATCAATCACTCTTTCGTGACCTTGTGGGAAATATATCCCTGTCCTAGGGTGAGGTACCCACCAACATGATTTCTTCTTCTCCGATCCGTATCTCTCCTTCACCCCAGCAAGCTTGCTCATCCAACGTCCCACTTCATGCAGCTGCAACCTGCATATACATACATATATAAGAATTCATACTCTCAACAAAAACTATATATGAAATCTAACATCTGGAAGAGCCCACGTAGGCTACTCTCCTCTAAGCAAATACACTTCAAGCATTCTAGTTGAGCTCTGCAGCTAAGGCTCTTCCACACCTTTTTTTTTTTTTGGTTTCCCACCCGGTGTTCAGTACCCGCATTGGAGCCCGACTAATATCCTGATTTGCACCGCGTAGGGCCCCATTTGGGGGGAAGCGCTCCCTACCAAGGATTTTTTCATATCCAAGGCTCGAACCCGAAACCTCTGGTTAAGGGAAGAGCAGTCTCATCCACTGCACCACGTCCCTTTGGTGGTGCTGTTCCACACCTTAACACTTCCCTATAGTCTACGAACATGTAAATATGCTATGTACATCTTTAACGAGCATTTGCAAAAGATATATATATTATATACTTTAGCTAAGAAGAACCTCTAATTAGAAACAAAAATAACCTAATCTGCGGTGATTTTCGCGGAAGCCTAGTGATTCCAGCAGCAGTCATGGCTCTGGTTGATGAAGGAAACTAAATGTATATCTGTACTAGTTTAATGTTTGTAGGAATTTATGATCTATAAACAGGAGAATAAACAAACTATATATAGGCGTTCCTTATGTTCAAGAAGAATTAGATTCTATAGTACGTACTTCCATCGAGTGGTGAAGGTTTTCATTAAAAGTTGAAAAATATTCAAAAGCAACGATAGATGAAAAATAGAAGCTTTATACTTTTCCATATACCTATTTGCAAAATTTGGTTATTCTGGCAAAGTAGAGGTTTTTTAATGCATGCATGTACACATGGCTACTATTTACTTCGAATAATTAGCATGTGGAGCTTTGAAAGTAGCAATAAAGACATTCATTTAGGAGACAACTTATATCCAGTGAAATAAAAAGATTTAAGTTTTATGCACTAGCTTTTAAAGTTTTTATACTTGGAAATATTTGTGGTTAGTTATCATTGTTATCAATATGCTTCTTACAGAACTGTACTCAAACATATTTTATAATTGACTCAATTGTATAAATAACTACTTCCTCCGTTTCAAATTAGATGAGGTAGTTTGACTCGGCACGGAATTTAAGAATGGGAAATTTTCGTTCCTATACCGTATAGGAAACTATATTACCAAATATGTTCATAGTTTGCATATTACCCTTCATGCTAATAGTATTTCTACAAAATATAGACAATTCATTAAATAAGGAATCATAGTAGCTGTAGGCTTCCATATTTAGGCGCGCTAAAATTGGGGAATTAAATATTCTTCCAGATCTTCCACAACGCAAATCACGCACATTAATAAATATTGTCTGTTTCGTTTCAAATTTGAGTCTCTGTTTTTGCGATACACTGTGTTTCAACCTTTTTTCTGATTTCACACATCAAAAACGACTAAATCTTCTACAACAAACTCAATTATGTCCAAATTTCAATTATGCTACAATTGAATGGGAATTGGGATAGCTATTGGAGATTTAGAGAATTTCAGGTCGATGGTATTGTAGTCGATGAGGATGCGAGTTATAGTCTATTGATTTCCACAATAGCACATCAATTAATGATCGATACATCCGAAAAAATTATAGAAACCAAATACATTGTCAACGAGCATTGTCCTCCAATGGAAATTAGAAACGATATGGGTGTTCGTGTATACATGGAGACNAGTTAAGGTTTGATTTTAAAAGTTCAAGTCCCCAAGTCTTGTTTAAGGGGCATTTTTTGTATGAATAGTTCGATGACTAAGTTTATACTTAGTCTTTTAGTTTTAAAATATTAAGAAGTTTGTCTTTAAACTTCCATCTGTTCTATTCGTGCCTTTTATTTTCAAGGACTTAAAGAATAGTCTGCATTTTTATTCTTTGAAAATGCTTTCATTAACCTCATGACTAAATAACATGAGTTTTATAAAAGAGGGCCCTTTTATATTTTGACACTTAATGAAGAAGACGTCTCAACTTCATAATGGTGTGATCATACGATAAAAGAAATAGGAACACATATGTTTTTTGCAACAACTTCGAGAAATTTTTATTTCTGAACTTTGACAAGTTTTGAATAATACTTTACATATGCTTGAATTACATCTATAACTTTCTCGTAACTGTTTTTTCTTGTAACAGATTTTTTAAGAAAAAATAATAAACACGAGGTTTTTCTTTATAACCCGTTTTAGAACAATAAATGCAAGATTTTTTTACAACCTGCTTTAGTACACAGCTTTTACCCTAATTACAGTAAAAATTTCTTTAGCCTTGGCTCATGACTTCATTACTCTTTCATTACTCTGCACTTGACTTTTTCCCAGGCTTGATTTTTCTTCAATCTTCTCTGCCCTCTTTATATATACTTGTGTATATTATGTAGTCCCCCAAGTGTTTGATTAACCACGAGCTGCGAGTCACTTTTGATCACTACTTGATTTATACCAAGTTCTCGTGCCAATTCTAAACCTGCAATCACAGCTTCATACTCCGCTTCATTGTTAGTTACGGAATGACATTTAATGGCTTGCCTAATAGTTTCACCCGTAGGTGGTACTAAAATAATTCCTAATCCTGCACCTTTTACGTTAGATGAGCCATCAGTAAATAAGGTCCATGTTCCTGGATTAGCCCCATTAAGTACTTGTACTTCTTTTTCTGCTTCTAATTACATCCCCTGCTAAAGTCAGCAACGAAATCAGCTAATATCTGTGATTTTATTGCTATTCTAGGTAAGTACGTGATTTCATATTCACTTAGCTCTATGGCCCATTTAGCTAACCTTCCTGACAATTCATGTTTATGCAATATATTACGTAGGGGGTATGCAGTCACTACAACAATGGGATGACATTGAAAGTAAGGTCTTAACTTCCAAGATGCCATGATTAGAGCAAGTGCTAATTTTTCCAATTGTGGATACCGTGTCTATGCATCTAACAAAGATTTACTAACATAATAGATAGGAGATTGTTTACCCTGCTCTTCTCGAACCAAAACCGTGCTTACCGCAACTTCTGAAACAGCAAGGTAGATGAAAAGCTTTTCCCCAGCCTTGGGTTTTGCTAGCAAAGGTGGATTTGAAAAGTATATTTTCAAATCCCTAAGTGCTTGTTGACACTCCTCATCCCATTCAAAATGATCCTGCTTATTAAGAGCCGAGAAGAATTTAAAACATTTTTCCGATGATTTAGAAATGAACCTTCCAAAGGTGCGATTCTTCTG
>NW_017671482.1:282669-290456 GCF_001879085.1 Nicotiana attenuata
GCCGTATATGTTACTTACATAAACTATCTTCTACCCCCACTTTATAACATTTCACGGTTCGTTTTGGTGATGGGGGCTTTGGTGTTCTTGCCTATTTTCATGTAGGCTTGCTTACCTTTCTCACTAAATAACTCGGTGAGATACCCTTGCTTCAATAATGATCAACTTCACCTTGCAAAAACCTACAATCTGAAGTTTTATGCCCATGATCATTATGAAATTCGCACCAATAATCAGGATTGCGCCTGTTCGGATTTGATCGCATTTTCTTTGGCCATCGTACCTTATCTCCCATGCTTCTTAAAATAGCCACGAGTTCAGAGGTGCTTACGTTGAAGTTGTAACCATCGAACCTTGCCTTTAGACTTCCATCATCGTCTCGTGACCCACGTGTGTTCCGGTCATTTCCAAACCTCGATGAGGAGCCTGACTCCTTGTTTCTAGGTTTGTGATCGTACCTTTGATTATCTTGCCTTGATCATGAGTCCTTTCCCCGCAGGTCCCATGTATGGCTCGTTACCTTATTTTTTACCCGGATTCTCTTTTTATTTTCCTTTACGCCTTTCGAGCTTTACCTTTCTTTCTGT
Source organism: Nicotiana attenuata (assembly GCF_001879085.1). NCBI lineage: Eukaryota > Viridiplantae > Streptophyta > Magnoliopsida > Solanales > Solanaceae > Nicotiana > Nicotiana attenuata. The sequence continues at coordinate 283,257 of NW_017671482.1, forward strand.
TTTATGTCGTAAAATAATGTCTTCTTCAATCCTCATCTTTGTGCTGTATCTGTTGTAGACATCATTCCACGTTGTTGCTGGGAATTCTCGAAGGCTTTCTTTGAGTCGCCTCGTGGCTTCTGAACTCTTCTCATTCAAATTACTAGCAAAGGCTATGGCTGCCCAATTGTCAGGTACTCGTGGCAGCGTCATTCTTTCCCGTTGAAATCTATCTACGAACTCTCTAAGCAACTCTGAGTCTCCTTGCTTGATTTTGAAGATATCTTCCATCCGCTTTTCAACTTTTTGAGCTCCCGAGTGTGCTTTGATAAATAAATCTGCAAGCTCAGCAAACGAATTTATAGAATTTTCAGGTAAAAGAGAATACCATGTTAAGGCCCCTTTAGTGAGTGTTTCACCGAATTTTTTGACCAAGACCGACTCAATCTCTTGCTTAGTCAAATCATTGCCCTTGACACCTGTTGTGAATGCAGTAACGTGATCTCGTGGATCTGATGTACCATCATATTTTGGAATATCAGGCATTTTAAACTTCTTTGGAATTGGGAGGGGAGCAACACTTGGCTTCCATGGTTGTTGGGAATATTTATCTATATCTACTCCCTTGATCACAGGCGGTACTCCAGGTATTTGCTCTATGCGTTCATTTTGCTCCTTAAGCTGTTTCTGCAAGGTTAATACTAGATTTTGTAAATCAGAGTTAACTGGATTACCTGGGTCTCTCTCTTGTGTTTCACTAGGGGTTCCACCGCTGCCTGAATTAACCAAACCTGAACGAGGATTCTCCAAAGTGTTGTTGTTTGGAGTAGATGTGGGTGGAACAGCAGGTAATTGGCTAACAAAAGCTTGAAGAGCGTTATTGACTTGAGAGGTAATAAGTTTTTGCAGAGCCTCATTCATGGTTTCAACATTTTCGAATTGAGCCGGTCCATATGTATGAGATCCATCAGGAGTGCCTTCACGAGACCGTCGTGGGGAGCCTCGTGGAGAACCTTGTGGAGAGCCTCGTGGGGAATCTCCCTGAAGTTGTTGGATTGTTTAAATTTCTGGGTTTCCTTGAGTGTTGTCATTGTTGTTCGACATGATTGATGCAATCAAGAAAATTAGGTTGAGATATACTTGATTATCAGATTCCCGGTAACGGAACCAATTTGTTTAACCAAAAAATAGGATTTTAATCAAAACTAGAATTTAGAAGAATCGGGTTACTGATAATCGAAAAAGTAAATAAAGAAAGAAATTTTTTAGAGTAACCAAGTATGAAAGCTGGTAATTCAAAGTATATTCCAATAGTCACCTCCCTCTACAATTGTTTGTTTCTTCCCTTTTTATAGCTCTTTTGGGATACGAGCCTTACCTTTGTCAAATAATGCTATTATGGGCAATTAATGACTTTAAATGTTACGTTATACAATCATATACATTAAATACATATTCTCTAATGTTTCCAATAATTAATACTCATTAAATGCTGTATCTGGGCTCCTTTTTGCTGTTAGATTCATTCCTTTGATTCTTCACTATCTTTGAGTTTCAAATGTCTTGAATAGGTACGAGCGTTGAATTACTTGTATGACTGCTCGCACCCCCTCCATTTAATTTACTCGTATCTGTTGTTGCTCGTATCTGTTAACCAACCTTATTTCTTTGACTGTTCGACCAGTCTATACGTCATGACACGTCACCATATACATAAATATAATTTTCCCCAATACACTCACCGGAGCGTCTGCGCTCCTCCTCCTCACATGACCAAACCACCTAAGTCGCGCTTCCCGCATCTCGTCCTCAATAGGGGCCACACCCACCTTGTCGCGAATAGCCTCATTTCTGATCCATTCTAACCTGGTTTGCATGCACATCCATCTCAACATCCTCATCTCTGCTACCTTTATCTTCTGGACTTGAGCGATCTTGATTGGCAGGAGAAAAAATCCTAATTAAGTTTAAACTGGTCCAAACCCACACATAGCGTTAGTGCTAATTATTCGGTTCAACTGAAATATTCTCCGTGGGTTTTGTAATAAAATTCAAATTAGAATAAAATAATTTAACAGCTACGGGTTTCTCTGCGAATTTTTCAAAAAAAAAATCACAAATATTGTTGTTACAAATTTCATATGTTATGTCAGAAATACAAAACATCTGATCCATTATACATGCAAGGACATTCGAATTAATGATTAAAAATTATCGATTTAATATTTTTTTTACATAAGAATAAATAACATTCAAATACAACATGGAGTTTGTGGAGGGTTTCATGCAAATATTACAATGCCATATTGATCACGCCCAACTATGCCTTATAAAAAGGACAAAGCAGTTGCTCCAAATATATTCCGGTTAACAAGTCTGAAGTCGAATCCCACAGGGAATTAACCGATCAATCACAGCTATCGGACTTACACCAATTCACGTATTCAATCTTCGGAGATATTTAAGTAACGGATTGGATGTTTATTAACTAAATATTACGTAATGAAAATGCAATAATTAAGAACTAACTGTGAATGGTTTGTAAATAAGAATTGGAATGATCTAAGGTTCTGATTTCCCCTATTGTCGGAATCCTTTCCGCTATGTTTGCTATAAATTTGCCTAAGTCTTCTCTATCGATCATGAGTACTCTGACTGTCGTAACTCTTTCCCGAGTAATTACAACAACATACTAGATATATTCTCCCAAATTACGCTAGCTAGCCTTAAGTACAGCTCACTTAGATCGCACCCAAGGTTTCGTTATCCCTAATCCCACCTTTAAACCCTTCGTATTGATCCCTCATATACGTTAGGAGTGATGATGTTCAACAACTACCTAAATATGCACTCTCTCCCGAGTAATGCACACTAAATAGGAACAGTTAATTGAGGGCCCTTCAATCAACAACAATAAGCATATAGTTGAACAAATAGAGAGAATACTATGGCAAATCTATATTAACATAACGAGAAAATCATCCTTCAACAGGTTCCATCAAAACCCTAGATTATGAGTTTAGCTACTCATACTCATAGTACAAATACCCAAAGTAATTTGCATAATTAAATTATAGAGTAAGGATAAAGAGATGTAGAAATCAATGATTCCAACTCCTAAGTAGTGTTCCACGAGCTATTCTTTCCTCCGGTTGCAAAAATCCTTCAAAGTGGCATTTTTGGGTCTATTTATATGTTTGGGACAAGCCCTAAATGTGTAGGTCAACTCCTAGTCAAGCCGGGAAACAATTAAAACCTTCAAAACTCGGACTGGACCTGGCCTTAGGCCTGGCGTCGCCGGGCTAACGCCTGGTTGGGCCTGGCTTTATGTTGGCCTCTCCAGGCTAAAGCCTGGTCGAGCTGGCTTTTGCCCGCCTTCTGCTTTTTACCGTTCTCGAGCGCACTTTCGACGTTTAAGCATCCCTTTAGCTCTACTTTCATTTCCGATGCACCTACACATAAAATAGACTCCATTACACTCAAACAAAATGTAATTTAACATTAAAACATGTAAAACGCAAGGCATATTATGTGCTAAACCATGAATTATAGCCATACATCAATACCCCACACTTAAAAATTTGCTCGTCCTCGAGCAATCAAACTACACTTATGGACACAACCAATTAAGCAATTCCCTTAACTCATTATGCCAAGAATCTTTAAAATAGTTTAAGCACAAAGGAGTGACATCCCGCCTCAATAATCGACTCACAAATACCATGCTTTATTCACAATTCACTTACTCTAACATGGAGGTCAACAACATTACCTTTCCTTTTTGAATCATGTGCCCTCACCCAATCAAAGAGCTCAGTTCCTCACACCATGAATTTCAATAACGTAGGAACTCAAGATAGGAAAAATTCACCCGCTCTCAGAAATAACATTCATATGCCCCAAATGACGTACCATAAGCTTGCCCTTAGTGTAATACTTCACTAATCGAGTTCATTCAGTCTAAGATCAAATAGGACTTTCATTGGTTGTAATGTAGGCTGCGGGTCGGGTAGGATATATTTGGATATAAGTGACTACACCTGCCTTAAGCACTTTAATACAAATACTTACCTTCAATCCCCTACTTATGTGAAACCAAGATTCCACCTTAACTTCACTATATTTCACCCCCTACTTCTTTAAGCACCAATACTTCAAGAGCCACCACCATCAGGAATCATATATTTTTTTCTCTTTTTTTTTTCCATAGACTACTATATATATATATATATATATATATATTTCTTTCTTTCTTCCTTTTCTCTTTCCAAATGGCTTTTATTGACACATTTTTTTTCATCCGGTGCACATTTCTCCTTATTTCATTGTTCCACTCAAAAGTCAACTCACCACCCCACACTTTAACTTTTCCATAGTTCATCACAATTCAAGTGCTCACGAGAGGTGACAAAGTTCAAATATATGGTCTATTCAAACAACGGGGTATGGCTTGTAATGTGGTTACCAAAGAAACAGGATTATAGGCTCAAAGGGGTTAACTACGATACATAACACTTAGGTGGGTACTTTATATATATCTGGCTTAACAAAGAATTGCCTATATCACTTCTCAGACTGAACAAGACTACTATTTTGCTTTGCACACACACGGGGCAAGTTCTAGACATTAAATGCAATGCACAGAATACATGCAAACCTCACATAGACACGGCACGTGCTCATTCAGAATTGGTTCTATTACGACACTCCAGTCAAAGCAGTTAAGCAAATATAAGAATCCACGGTTTAAGGTATTTATCCTAGAGTCAAAAATTGAGCCTAAGCGTTGTGATCACGTGATTTTTGCCCTATATGAATTACTCCCATAAACTCAAGAAAATAGGTTTCCTTTCATTATTTTGCAATTTTGTGGTTTTCGTGGAATTTCTTGTTAATTGTTTGTATTTTATCTGTGCATTTTAATTAATGAAAAATACAAAATATATGTGCATTTGCAGTTAGGGTCCTGTTTTATATTTTTAGGTTAATTAGTTAATCAATTGTGGCAAAATATGAAAGAAAATAACAAAAAATAGTTTATTTTGCATTTTCGGCCTTATAATTTTCGAATTTTATAGTTTTCTTTTAATTTAGGACTTAGTTAATTTTGGAGAATGCAATTAGTTATGAATTTTGTTTTAGAGTTAAATCAGGTTTTTATTTTTGTATTTAACAAAATCTGAAAATGAAAAAAAAGGAAAAAATGAAAAGAAAATGGTTGTATTAATAAAGGATCAATTGTTTGGGCCAATCTTTATTTAAAAACACTCAGCCCAAACCTTCCCCCTCTGAAACCCGGTGACCCAAGCCCAATTCCATGCCCCAACCCGGTCCAACACCCCCATGATCTTAAAACGACCCCGTTTGGCCTCGTTAAATCGTAGCCGTCGAGGTTGCCTGATCGGACGGTTTGGAAGTCGGGGTCCCTTGACATATAAATGTCCAAACGTTCCCCCTACCCCCAATCTCTCATCTCTCTCACCCCAGAGACCCCCCATTAGCGCCGCCCTGAACCACCGCCTGCCGCCCGCCGGAAATCGCCTACGGCGGCGGCCGGCGTCCAATTGCCGTGAAATTCACACCACCGCTTCTCCTTCACCTCCCCGTCCCAGATCCCTACCCCGTTTCTCCCAAATCCCACCGGAACGCCTCAAATATTGGAAACCCTAGCGCCGCCCTAACTTTCTCCGGTGGCGGCGCTGACCCCAAACTCCACCAAAATAAAACCATGGAATCCCCCTCACCCCCTCTTGCCTAATCTGTGACCCGTTACTCTCTAATCTTAGTGGAACTTTTCGAATCTGGAAATAAAAGTCTGAGACCTAAAATCCCAAAGGCTTTAAAATCATGATTTCTTCAAAGATTTAGGTTCAGTTCGTCTTTGTTCGTGTGTTCTTGGTAAGAACATATGAATAAGGTCAGACTCAGCCAAATTTGGAAGACTTGAAGTTTGTTCGAATGCTCACTGTCCAGACATTAGGGTATTTTCCTTCGCTTTAATTTGTCAGTTTTATTGTTCATTGCTCATCTTCTTCTGTTTATTTCTTCTCTTTTCTGTTCTTCTGTTTGTGTTTGTCTTCTATTTTTCACCTCATCAACTTATCCATGACTGCATGTTTAGTGTCAGATTCGTGTAGGCAATAATTGTTTTGATTTTTAGTTTAAACGTATTTTCATTTTGTTCCTAGTTGGACCTAAACTCCACGAGTCTTTAAGACTCTGTGGATTGACCATGGAAGTCTTGCTGAATTTTTTTTAAGTGTCAAGGTCGAATTCTGAAAACCACAGGGCCCAATAAGGAATTAATCTGGGTCTACTCAGACCCATTAATTTGGGTCAATTGAGACCCGAATTCTGGTTGGCATGTAAGGGGGTAATTACAGGGTCATTGAAGGGTAGTTTAGGCAACCTAGCTAGGGAATCTTTTAATAACAGATTTAGAAGCTTCTAGGAAGCTAGGTGGGGGAGGGGGGGGGTTCAAGTTGAATTTCAGACTTGTAGTAGGTTAGCTTGGTTAAAAATCAGTAATAAGGGATCAAGTAGCAAAAAGAAAAATTAAAAAGGGGTAGGGTTGAAAAAAGGGAAATCTGATAGTTGTCCTAGTCACTTGCCTATAAAGGCACCCTAAACTTGCCTTGCAAGGCAGACGGAAGAGACTGAAGAGATAAAAAAAATCTAGGAATACAAAGACGGTTGAAAAATTCTACTGTTCTATTAAATTTCTTCAGTGATCCTAAGGTTCTGCATTAAAAAAAGAAGTTCTGATTCTTTGATGTTAATATGGAGTGAATTTAGGTCTCTTTTAAAGCATTGATTGAAAGTTTGCTGGGTTTTATTCATTCCAATCGTTCTCTGGGTTGATTGACTCCATTCTTAGGTTTGAATTTGGTCCATTGGTTGATTTTGGTTGCTGATCTGTGCTGCTTGGCTGCTTGGCTGACCTTTGCCTTCTTTATTTCATTTCAATATACAGGTATGCCTTGGACCTGTTGTGTATGAAGTGCAAGCATGAGTTTATGTAATTCAGGATGAAACAATCAATTGATACCAGTCTCCTGTTATCTATTTAGCACTGAATTTGACTTAGTTTTTTAGTATAGTCTTCTTTGTATGCCACTCTGTTTATCTAAATCTATATTCAACCTTACAAGGGAGTAATTGATTTAATAAGCATTTGGACCTTAAGACATGTATTAATCCTGGACTGTAATCTGCAAGTAC
>NW_017671483.1:0-21056 GCF_001879085.1 Nicotiana attenuata
TATTGTAGAAAGAGTACTTTTTTTTCAACTAAAAAAAGAATATTTTCTTTTTAGTTATGGAGCACAAATTTTAACGTTATTTTTGCGTAAAAAGTAAAGCAACACATCAGTTCCTTTGGATTTACGTGAATTTTTAGAAAAATAATTAAATTTTTGAAGAAAATAGAGTTCTGAAAATGTTCGATATTTGGGGGGGGGGGGAGGGAGAGGGGGGGAGGGTGAGTAAGTAAACATGGGGACTTGGGGAAAGTGGGAGGGGGGGGGGGAGGGGTGAGGAGATTAGCATAAAAAAATATTTTCTACTCTCTAACAAAATACTAGAAAATATTTTCCGGAAAAAGTTTTTCACTCACCAACAAAATAAGAGAAAATAAGTGATAAAACTACTCATTTTTCATAAAAATTTTTTCCATGGAAAACAATTTCCTTCGTACCAAACACACCCTTAGTTCAGGAGGCAAACTGCAAAAGAATTTCAAGATTAAAGACTTGAGATACTTCTCGGGAATGGAGTTTTCGAGATCCAAGTAAGTTATTCCTATGAGACAAAGAACATATGCACTAGAACTAGTTTCAGATTGGGAATAAGCCTGACTATACCTTATAAAATGAATTAAGCGGCCGTTACAAGAATAATTCGGTATTAGTGTTCGGAGTCGAATCCCACAGAAAATTAAGTTTTAGCTACAATTGTTTACTCTTACTAAGAAGACAAGTTCGAACAATTTTCTAAATTATAAATATTAAGATGTTTATTTCTAGGTAGTTAACTAATAAATATTAAAAAATAGTAAAATAATCAACTAAAGAGGATGGAGTTGGAGACAAGATTAAGGAGTCCTAGAGTTGTAATTTTCTCAATTGCCGTAATTATTCTCGCTACATTATCTATAATCTCGTCGATTTATTTGCTACTAATCGTGAGCACTAAACTTACAGTAATTCTCTCTCGAGCAACTACCATAATTTACTGGAAGTATTCTCTCGAATTACTTTAGATGGAAATTTCTCACAACTCATTACCACCACTCCAAAGTTTCATTATCTCTAATTCGCTTTTAAACCCGCCGTATGTTTCATATACCTTGGAAGTGATGTTGTTCAACTACTACCTAAATATGTATTCTCTCTCGAGAAACATATAATAGATAAGCATAGTTAATCGATGATCATTAATTTACAGAAATAAATACGTAGTTGAACCAGTAGAGAAATCTAACGACTTAATTATATAAAAACATAACAAGAATTTATCTTATAAAAGGTTCCATCAAAACCCTCAATAAGAAATTAACTACAAATAATAGTACGTAGAAATACAATACTAAATTCATACCCAACAATAAAAATTAGGAAGAACAGAGAAAAAATTCATGATTGAATCTTCCTCCTTGCTTCTAGCGTATTCCTGCCTCCAGGTATGTTGTCTCACTCCAACGTAGTGTCTCCCCCTTTAAAAGGATATTTTTAGGATGTCTTTATATCAATTAGGGTTTATATGGGGCGAAAGTTAACACTCCAAGTTCGTACATAAGAGCTGGATGGGCGTGCCAAGGTTCGCGCCTCGCGCAGCCTTAAGGCACGCTCCCAGCTCCTTAGATTTTCCCCTCACAAGGTCCACTGAAAATGCCTATACTTTGTTGTTCTTTGTCAAGCGAAAAATCTCTGGCGTGCCTATGGTTCGCGTGAGGCCCGACCTATAGGCACTCTCCCAGCTTCAGCTTTTCTTTTTCTTCTTCTTTTTGCGCCAAATCGTTCTATTTTGAACATATTTCCTCCGAATCCCTTCTTACACGCAAGAAAATATGTAATGAGCATATTTCATGTCCCACACTCAAAATCATGCATTTTTGGTTATTTATTACTACCCTACACTTAAACTCTTGCTTGTCCATAAGCAACACTTAAAATTATGCGCAACGACAAGAAACACATTTCAAAATATACTCTAGCATCACACTAATGATAACGGGTTTTATCAATGCTTAGAACGCATCATATGCATTATTTATACTTTTTCTCAAATTTTAAAATTGTGCCAAGACTAAATAAAATATTGTGGGGATTCTTTATAACATCCTAGCTTCAAAAATTATCTCCAATACATTCCATATTATGACTCGCTCCTTGTGCCATCTCAAAAACCAAGTTCTTTACCACTGCTTTTCCAATCATGTGCCCTCACCAACAAATCAAAGAGAGAAATCAATCCACGTGCTCAAATATAAATTCAAGTATAATTTAAGGACTTATATATCAAAAGAGTTCATTCACTCTCACAAAGAACTCGTATGCCACCCAAGTTCGTACCATAGGCTTGCCCATAGTGTAAGACTCGATTAATTTAAGCTCACAAAATCTAGGAACAAGTAGGACTTTATAGGTTGTAATGTAGGCCAAAAGACGTATAGGATATATTTGGAGAAATAGTGACTAACCCTCCTAAGCACTTTAATATACTACACTTTATTTTCAAGTACCTTCTTATCATGACCAACTCAAATGCCCAACCACACAATCATACACAACTTTAAGCACATCAACACATGAATAACTCACTAGCCAAGATAAAGCTATATGAGGTGTCTTTCATTTTTTTTTCTTTGTATAGTTTTTTTCTCTTTCCTTTTTTATGCTCTCCTTTAATTGGTATTTCCGGTTAGTATTCTTTCAAACACAAGTGTACCTTTTTGGCTTTTCTATGTTTCCACTCAAAAGCTAATCGATCTCTTTCTTTACTCTTCTAGGGTACTTGGCTTTAATATGGGTATTAAAAAAGGTTTACATGCACAAAAGGGCTAACTACCGATCATAGTAATACTAGTAGGCGAGTAGGCTCAATGGTCAATCAAAGAAATGCCTATATCATATTTTAGAGTTATAAGACCTAATCATTTTGCTTTGACTCACACACACTGACAAGTTTTACACTATCAAGGGATGACACAAAGTACAACTAAAATCTTACCTCACACAACGCACATGACTCCTCAGGATGACTCAGGCTCGATTCTCAAGTTAAAGCAACTAGCACATTGATCATATAATTCAAATAAATAGGAAGTAATAACACGAACCAAGAGATGTGCGCAAGTGTCTAAGTAAAGGCACATATATTCTCAAGGCATGTAATCACAAAAATCATGAAGAAAGTAATCAGCACACATGCTTCAAACCTAAGCCCCAATATGAGACATGTCAAACAACATAGATACTCAAGCTCTTCTCATTCACTTCTAAGTTTTAAAAAAAAAGAAAATATTTTTTTTTTCATACTCTAAACCCTCAAGAAAACTGTTTAGGAATTTCTTCGTCGGGAAAGTCCAAAATTATATTTAATTTTTTTTGTTGAAAAATCTACCTAAAAAGATCCGGTTCAAAAGAAAGTCATCCCTTAGAAAAGAATTGTGGCCATAAGAATAGCCAATAAGGATTATTACCTAATTATTTTTCGATTTTGTTGTTTTTCTCATTTTTTTTCCAATACAGATAAAATAGCACAACTAAAATAGTAAAGGAAATTACCCAAATAGTTTCTCCATCCCACATGAAAAACTGTGCATTATTCCCAATGCACACTATAAATAACAAGAGCGTAAAAAAAATCCTGGAAGGCTAAAGGCGAAGCTTTAGCAGCTCATGAGATATTTAGATTTCTCATTGATGTTTTATGCGGGTACCTCACACTTAGTTTCAACCATCTAGCTAGCTTTGGCATTTGTCCAATGACATTTCTTTCCATGCTCATACTCCTACAAAATTAACAATAACACTATAAAAATAACATAATAAAAAATAAAAATGAAATAAAAGAAAGCAGTAAAATTGGGTTGCCTCCTAACAAACGCCTGACTTAATATTGCCGCACGATGCGATCCACTTTTTGCCTCCACTTCGAACTTATGAATTTAATTCCAAGTTTTAATTCAAGTTTGCAGCTATGTCTTGTGGTAAATCCTTGCAAGTCCAAGACAGAATATCACATTTCGCACTTGTTGGACTTCAAACAAGGAATGTTGTTTTGCCTAGACGGTATGCAAATTTCAAAATGCATGGCTCGTTTACCTCTTCACTTGACTTTCTTTTATAGTACTCATCAGCATCCACTCTCATTTCACCATGCAAATACAATGTAAAAATGTATTTGGAATGAGGTTCAACGAGCTCAAATACATGAATTTCAAACTTGTCAACTTCTTCAATACCAATGACACTAGGGTCAACTAAATTGTATCTTCAATGTCATTGGCTGGCTCTATTATCACTTCTTCAACATGGACATCATCAAATTCTAGTTGGTTAGATTGTTGGTGTTCTACTCTGGACTCCTCTATTAGCTCCCAAATTTCCTCTAATACACACTATTCTTGGCTACTATCCATAATATTAGCCTGTTAAGCATCAAAAGTGTCACGACCCGGAATTCCCACCTTTGGGACCGTGATGCCGCCTAACATTTCACTTGCTAGGCAAGCCAACGTTAGAGAATCCTTATGCAAAATTTTATTGATTCAACAAGTAACACCAATTAAACCGAAATGATAAAATAAAGTACGAAGTGGCATAATAATCAACAATATCTAAGTACAACCCGGATTTGGAGTCACAAGTGCACGAACTCCTAGAGTCTCTACAAATAGGGTTTGAAATAAGTACAACTGTCTCAAATGAAAAGAACAGTAAATGAGAAAAATAGAAGGGGACTTCATGGTCTGTGGACGCTAGCAGATCTACCTCAAGTCTCCAATAAGCAAATCCGAGCTGATGCGCCTCACAGACAGATGGGACCAGTACCAAAATCTGCATAAGAAGTGCAACGTGTAGTATGAGTACAAGCGACCCAATGTACTCCGTTAGTGTCGAGCCTAACCTCGATGAGGTAGTGACGAGGCTATGGCAAGACACCCACGTAATTAAACCTGTACAGACGAAAATATACTTACAACATAACAACAAATAATGAATTAACAGGTACTATTCGGAAGGGACATGCGAAAGGGGGTGCAAGATACAGTCCTGCAACAGGAAATAACAACATGGAGCAGTTAATAAACCTTCAACCAAAGAGACAGATAAGACAATGAATAGAAACTGCACAGCATCACCCTTCGTGCTTTTACTCTCAGCCTCACCATGAAACAATAATAATGGCTCGGCATCGCCCTTCGTTCTTTTACTCTCAATCTCTCCATAAATGATGAATACGACACGAAATCACCCTTCATGATTTTACTCTCAATATTCATCATAAAAACAAAAATACGGCACGTCATCACCCTTCGTGCTTTAGCTCTCAGATACGGCACGGCATCACCCTTCGTGCTTTAACTCTCTTCCTCACTATGTATAAATCAATAATTACAATAACAATCGGCACGACATCACCCTTAACACTCCCCCTTACCATGTAACAACAAACATATAACAATTTGGGAGATTGAATGAGCAAGAATAAACCTTACGTCAACAACGGTTCCACAATACCAACCTCAACTTCAAGAAACAATACTCAATTATCACAAATAGCCGTAAATGGGGAAAGAACGATCAATTTAGTAATAAACTAGTCTAAGCATGGATATTATAATCAAAGAAGGGAGTAAATTACAAGAAACAAGTCCCACCCGCATGCTTTAACCCAACAACAATGCATAATTATTCGTCACCTCACTTATACGTTGTACCCAACATTCAAACATGTACAAATAAACAATCAAGTCCTAATCCCTCAAGTCAAGGTTAACCACGACACTTACCTCGCTTCAAAGATCAACTCAAAGCTCGACCATGACTTTGCCTTTCCAACAAGCCTCCGAACCAACAAAATCTAGCAAATTATCAACCAAATGATTCAACATAAGCCTTAGGAACTACCCACGAATGAAAAAGGTTCAATTTAGGTCATTATTGAGAAAGTCAACAAAAGTCAACTCCTGGGCGCGCTTGGTCCAAACCCGAAATTCGGATCAAAACCCAATTACCCATTCACCCCTGAGCCCGGTTATGTAATTTATTTCGAAATCCGACCTCAATTTGAGGTCTAACTTCGAATTTTACAAAAATCCCAAATTCCACCCAAACCCCCAATTTCCACCATGAAAATCATAGATTTTAGGTTGAAATCTTATGAAATGTAATGGAAGATTGAAAGAAAATAGGTTAGAATCACTTACCAATGAATTAGGGAAGAAAAGCTCTTGGGAAAATAGCCTCTAGGGTTTCTAAGTTTGAAAATTTGAGAGAATGAACTAAAATCCCGTTTTCCCATCTTAAGTTCAGGCACAGATGTCGCAATTGCGACCTGAAACCCTTCGCAAATGCGAAGGTCCCACACTTCCACTGCCATCGCAATTGCGATGATTTTTTCGCATTTGCGAACTTGAACCCCTCGCAACTGCGATCATTTTGATCGCAAATGCGAACACTGCTTCCCCTAGCCCACTTCGCAATTGCGAAGAAATTGGTCGCAAATGCTAACCTGTGGTGCCCAGCTATTCTTCGCAATTGCGAGGAAATAGCTCGCAAATGCGAACCTGACAAAAATTCTATCATAACACAAATGCGAGGCCTAACCTCGCAATTGCGAGGTCTGAGGCCTGTACTAGAAACTGAAAACACCAGCTATTTTCTAAGTCCAAACTCACTCCATGGCCTATCTAAAACTCACCGGAGCCCTCGGGGCTCAAAACCGAACATGCACGCAAGTCCAAAAACATCATACGAACTTGCTCGCGCGATCAAATCATCAAAATAACACCTACAACTACGAACTGGACACCAAATCAAATGAAATTTTCAATGAAACTTTAGAATTTCTATTATAACAACCGGATGTCCGAATCACGTCAAACCAACTCCGTTTCTCACCAAATTTTGCAAGCAAGTCATAAATATAGTAATGAACCTATACCGAGTTTCGGAACCAAAATACGGTCCTGGTATCAATAAAGTCAAACATTGGTCAAACCTTAAAATTCATTAAGCCTTTAAACTTCAAATTTTTAACAAAATGCGATAACTCGAGCTAGGGACCTCCGAATTCGATTCCGGGCATACGCTCAAGTTCAAAATCACGATACGGACCCATCGGGACCGTCAAAACAGACCCGAATCTGTTTGCTCATAACATTGACCAAAGTCAACTCAAATGGATTTTTAAGGCAAAGTTTCATACTTTATCAATTTTTAATATAAAAACTTCCCAAAAAAAGACCCGGACTCTGCGCGCAAATCAAAAAAGGCTAAAATAAGGTATTTGAGGTTTTGAAACACGAAATTAAGGTCTAAAACTCTAGATGACCTATCGGGTCATCACATTCTCTACCTCTAAAACAACCGTTCATCCTCGAACGGACATAGAAAAGTACCTGGACTGGTGAAAAGGTGTGGATATCTACTCCGCATGTCCGACTCAGACTCCCAAGTAGCTTCCTCGACCGGCTGACCTCTCCACTGCACTCGTTCTAAAGGATAAGTCTTAGACCTCAACTATTGAACCTACCGAGCTAGAATAGCTACCGACTCCTCCTCGTAGGTCAAATCCCTGTCCAATTGGACTGAGCTGAAATCTAACACATAGATCAAATCACCATGACACTTCCGAAGCATAGACACATCGGTTGGACTGCTGATAAACAAGATGGCAATGCAATCCTGTAATCCACCTCACCCACTCTCTCAAGAATCTCAAAAGGTCCGATATACCTAGGGCTCAACTAGCCCTTCTTTCTGAACCTCATCACATCCTTCATAGGAGTAACCCGGAGCAATACCCTCTTTCCGACCATGAATGCAACATCACAAACTCGACGATTGGCATAGCTCTTCTGCCTAGACTGAGCTGTGCGAAGTAAATTATGAATGATCTTGACCTTATCCACGGCATCCTGTACCAAATCTGTACCTAACAACCGTGCCTCCCCCGGCTTGAACCGTCCAACTGGCGATCGGCACCGCCTCCCGTATAATGTCTCATAGGGAGCCATCTGAATGCTCGACTATTAGTTGTTGTTGTAGGCAAACTCTGCAAGTGGAAAGAACTGATCCCAAGAACCCCCAAAATCTATAACACAAGCGCGGAGCATATCCTCCAATATCTGAATAGTGCGCTCGGACTATCCGTCCGTCTAAGGCTGAAATGTTGTGCTTAACTCAGCCTGCGTGCCCAACTCACGCTGTGCTGCCCTCCAGAAGTGCTAGGTGAACCGCGTACCTCGATCACAAATGATAGACACGGGCACACCGTGAAGACGAACGATCTCGCAGATGTAGATCTTAGCCAACCACGCTAAAGAATAGGTAACTACCACTGGAATGAAATGCGCTGACTTGGTAAGCCTGTACACAATAACCCATACCGCATCGAACATCCTCTGAGTTCGTGGGAGTCCAACAACAAAATCCATAATGATACGTTCACATTTCCACTCTGGAATCTCTAACTTCTGAAGCAAACCACCAGGTCTCTGATGCTCATATTTTACTTGCTGACAATTTAGACACCGAGCTACATATGCAACTATATACTTCTTCTTCCTTCTCAACAATAATGCTGCCGCAAGTCCTAATACATCTTAGCGGCACCAGGATGAATAGAATACCAGGAACTGTGGGCCTTCTCAAAAATCAACTGACGAAGTCCATCTACATTGGGCACACAAATATGACCCTGCATCCTCAAAACTCCGTCATCTCCAATAGTAACCTACTTTGCACCACCGTGCTGCACTGTGTCCCTAAGGACGAGCAAATGAGGGTCATCATACTGCCGCTCCCTGATGCGCTCAAACAAGGAAGACCGAGCGATCGTGCAAGCTAGAACACGACTGGGCTCGGAAACATCCAGCCTCACGAATTGATTGGCCAAAGCCCGAACATCTGATGCAAGCGGTCTCTCACCGACTGGAACGTACGCAAGGCTGCCCATACTCACTACCTTTCTACTCAAGGCATCGACCACCACATTGGCCTTCTCGGGATGATACAAGATAGTGATATCATAGTTTTTCAATAGCTCCAACCACCTACTCTGCCTCAAATTTAGATCCTTTTGTTTAAACAAATACTGCAAGCTCCGATGATGCGTGAATACCTCACACGACACGCCGTAAAGATAGTGCCCCAAATCTTCAATGCATGAACAATGGCTGCCAACTCTATGTCATGAACATGGTAATTCTTCTCATGAACCTTAAACTTCTGCGACGCATATACAATCACCCTGCCATCCTGCATCAATATTGCACCCAACCCAATACGAGATTGTTACATCCCATACTTTAATATTAGGATGAGTTATAGTAATCCATATGAGCTTGAAGGGATTAAGACCATTTATGACGTTATAGAGGATTTGTGACTATGTTATTATAAGACCCTGTAATCTTAACAACCTTGATACCGTTATATACATTTGATATGGTATTTTGAGTAGAATATTTTTGTAAAAAAGTTTGAAAAATATAATTTTATATAGTTATTAATATTATTACTTCCGATATGCTTCAAATTATACACATAATGTGAGAAAGTTTATGAGATTTTCTTTATTATAAAGATATAAATTAGTTTCTCACAAGAAAAGAAAGTTATATTTTGACCATTTTAAGAATTAAGCGTACGAAAATTCGTATTCTTTATATGATATTAGGAAAATTAGAAGTTGGAAAAATATATGCATTTTTACATGGATGTTTTAATGAAATAATAGTGTATGTATTGATTTTTATATGGTACCACATGACCATAATAGTAAGGTGTATAAAGTGTGTTAAAAGTAAGTAGTATTTTAAGTAATTTGAGATAATTCTTAATTATATGGGTAATTAGTTAATTATTAGTTAATGAAAGATTAACTAGTTAATTAAGAATTGGTGGGTGATTAATTAAGGCTTTTGGATAAATCCTTAAGGTGGCAGCCCAATTTGTGACTCTTAGGTCACATTTCAAGGTGGAAAAAATTGATGAGTTTAGTGGCTTAGTCATCCACAAGAGTGGGGCCCACAATCCCAATTTTAAGAGACTTTCCCGTATGATTAGCTTATGCTTATGCTTGCTTGCTAGTGGATGAAATCTCAAAACAAGGAGTTTATATGAAATTTTCAGCAAAATTTGCATCTTAGCATCTTAGTAACGTGAATTTCTTGAAACATAATTCAAACGACATCTCTTAGCATTTTAGCAACGTGAAATTTTGCAATTTTAAGAGAGTACGGTGCAATCTTTCTCAAGAACATCATACGCATTTTTTCCTACTTCGATCCGCCGTTGCGTATTTTTCGCAAAAGAAGTGTATTAAAGGGATCGTTAAGAGAACCGACTCAGGTATGTTAAGGCTATCTCTTCTTTCTTTTGGCATGATCCAAGCAACGATACGTAAACGTAATGCTATTCCAGAAGTGGTTCTACTCTTAGCAGTTAAGGATGTCTATGTTATTCGTTCATGTAAAATGATATTCAAGCATGTCTAAGTATGTTCCTAAGTCTCTATTGAGGTATTTGATAAAGATGTTAATGTTCATAATATAGTAATACATGCATCTTCATGCATATGCATTTACCACCGAGTTACAGCCAGTCGGGCAGTCATGCATTTACCACCGAGCTACGGCCGGTTGAACAGTTACATATTTACCACCGTGCTACTGCCGGTTGGGCAGTCATGCATCTTTATTTACCACCGTGCTATGGCCGGTTGGGCAGACATGCATTTAACACCGGGCTATCGCCGGTCGGGCAGTTACCACCAGCTGGGCAGTTATGTATCATTATTTACAACCGATTGGGCAGTCATACATTTACCACCATGCGACGGCCGGTCGGGCATTTACCACTGATCAGTTGGGCAGTCATGCATCAAACGATATATATATATATATATATATATATATATATATATATATATATATATATATATATATATATATATATATATATATATATATAAGTATAATAAGTATGCATATACGGTGGCACTTCAGAGATTCAGGTTGATTCTTATATGTCTTTAACTAATGTTGACTTATTGTTATGTTTGAGTTCCGCCTTGCATACTCGGTACATTATTCGTACTGACATCCTTTTTGTTGTGGACGCTGTATTCATGCCTGCAGGTATAAATAATCAGTTTGACGAGTTCTCATAGTAGACGAGCTTAGCATTCAGTGAAGGATCGATAAGATTTCACCTCATTCGGAGTGCAGCCGAGTCTATGAGTCATCGTGTCAGAGTTTTGCTACAGACTTATGGGTATGCCGGTACCCTGTCCCTTTTGATGTCAAATAATCTTAGAGGCTTTGTAGACAGAGGTTCATTTTGTACAGTATGTTAGAGGCCTTGATGGCCCATATGTATTCTTGTTTTAAGAAAGATGGTTCATTGATACATTGTTTTCCCACTTACAGATGTACATTATCAGTTGTGGCCGTGTTGGCCCATGATAGTTATAAAAGAAATGAGTTCAGCTAACTCAACCTATGTATGTTGTTATGATCCAAATTCCATTATAGGTCATGATGGCGCCCAACACCGTTGTTAGGCAAGACAACCCTAATCAACTAGTGAGTTCTCATTTATTTTACCAAACAATCCCAACATTTACTTAATCTTAAATTTAAAATAGTCGATAATTAACAAATTCATAATAATAAAAATACAACCCAAGTACTAGGGCAACTAGTAGAATGTACAAAAATACAACTATCCTACTGCTTGAAATAGAATAGACAGTAATAACAAAAGGAGAGACTCCGGCATGCTGCTGAACGGCTTAGAAGGTGCAGCTCACCGTGAGATTTCGATCAAGTATCAGGAACGCGCGCCGGACGGGTAGCTAGATGCACCTGCCTCAATCTTGTATAGTTTGGTACAAGCGTAGTATGAGTACATAAACAACATGTATCCAGCAAGTATCCAGTCTAACCTCGAAGAAGTAGTGACGAGGGGTCGACTTGACACCTACTAGGGTGAATAATAATACAGTTTAAGTGTTATGCTAAGCATGAATAGCATGAATATAATGACAGTCCAAGAACAAGGAGAAATAAGATATTCTTTCTTAACAACATATCAATTTCAGTCATATCATGTAATAAGTTACATTTCAAAGCATTTAAGCAGTGTAATTCATGGAAAGTTCCACATAAATAACATGCGCACATTGTGCCGAGGTCGTACGTCCCGGTCCGATATAATAATAAATTGTGCACTGCCAGAGGGTTGAATGGCGCGAACCATCGATGCATCTAGTTACTACCGAGGCGATCGGCCTGATCCACAAATAGCAATTTATTATCAAGTAAGCACACATTGCCCATTTATAGTCAAATAATTCATACAAGTTCTCAAGTAAGTGAGTATAGCCGTCTATATTTATTTACCAATTTCTAGCATGACCTTAGTGATCTTAGTAGCAAGCAAGGACGCAAACATTTGCAAGTATAGCATGATACGGGTCCTAAACTACTCGAACAATTAGCATAATAGTAGCTACGTACGGACTCTCGTCACCACGTACGTACGTAGCCCCCACAGATAGTCACATCCATTTATTTAATCCACCTATGGGATTAATTCCCTCTTACAAGGTTAGGAGACTTACCTCGTCCCAAAGCTTACTTCCAAATTCAAGAATGCGCTCAAACCCTCAAATCGGAGCCGAACGATCCAAAACTATTCAAATGGGGTAAGAACTAGTCAATATATGCTCAAGAGTTCATATTCTAACTATTAAACTAATTCTCCAACCCTAAATGCAAGGGTCCTAAAATTCATCCCTGGGCCCACGTGCCCGGATTCCGAAAATTTTTCGAAGAAAGTTGTTACCCATAACCTAAGGATCAAGAACATATGATTTCTACTATATTCCATAACAAATTTCATGGTTAAATCTCATTTTTGTCAATCCCTAGGCTTTATTCTAAACCCATAATTTCCCCTAATTTACATGTTGTAATCTACCCATAAAGTATTTATTAAACTCATATTAAGTAGAAACAACTTACCTCACAAAGCTAGGTTGAAATCTCCCCTTTTGAAGCTCCCAAATCGCCCAACAATGGAGTAAAATGTGTCAAAAATGACAAACTCCTGTCATTTAATGAAGGCCGCTGCCTTCAGCAGTTTCCGCATCTGCGGTCCAGGGTCGCACCTGTACCAACCGCATCTGTGGAAAATGGGCCGCTTCTGCGAACCTTTACTGGGCCTGCTGGGCCGCTTCTGCGGTGAGGGGGCCGCTTCTGCGATTTCTGGGCTGGCCACCCATGGCCGCATCTGCGGTCTGGCACCTGCGGCTGGCCAACCGCATGTGCGGTTATGACTGAAATCTGGATCTTCAACTCCTTCACACATTTTCAACTTAGCTCGAGCCTCGTCTGATTGACGCTCGGGGCCCCTGAGGCCCCGCCCGAACATACCGACAAGTTTGAAATGATAAAACGGACTCGCTTGAACCCTTGGAACACTGGAAACAACATTAAAACTAGGAATCACACCCTAAAACCAATTGATTCAAACTTATGAACTTCAAGTTCTTCAATTTACTTCCAATGTGACGAAACACACTTATACTACTCGGATTGACACCAAATTTTGCGTGCAAGTCTTAAATGACATTATGGAACTATTCCCGATCTCGGAATTCCGTTCGGACCTATAACAAAAACCCGCTCCAAACCAAATTTAAAGAACATCAAAATCTTTAAGGAATCAACTTTCACTATTAGGTACCAAAACGCTCCTGGGTCATCAAAAACCCGATCCGGACATACGTTCAAGTCCGAAATCATCATACAAACCTGTTGGAACCTTCAAATCCTGATTCCGAGGTCGTTTACTCAAAAGTTGACCGAAGTCAAACTTGGCCTTTTAAGCCAACCTTAAGGAACCAAGTGTTTCGATTTCAACCCAAACTCCTCCAAATCCCGAACCAACCATCCCCGAAAGTTATAAATCAGTAAAAGAAAGTACGGGAAGTCTTATTTAGGGGAACATGGTTTTAGAAAGCAAAAAGACCAGTCGGGTCGTTACATATGTTCTAGTTTTGGTCGAACGATCATGAGTTACAGAGTGGTTCACTCGGGCCAGCACGACACCGGGTGCCAGCCATGCCTCCCCAGGTTTGGGGCGTGACAAAGTGGTACCAGAGTGGGTCGTGTCCTAGGGAGTCTACAAAGCCGTGCCTAATAGAGTCTCACTTATGGGTGTGTTGCTCCACATTTATAATTAAGAGGCTATAGGGCATTTAGGAAATGTTACCCTTCTTTTGTTTCCAGATCGTGCCATAGAGCTGAGTCGTAAGAAGTCAGTATGAAGCTTTTGCCTGATTTTGTATGCACTAGAGGTGTAGGTATCACAGTAGAGCTTTGAGGCGTAGATGTAATTTCCACCTATGTGGAAGGGAGGTTATGAAAGAAATAGAAGATACGATGCGAGATTCAAAGGTAAGTAAGGTAAAGGTGAAGAATATACGAGATACTCAAGTACAAAATGCTGTGAATAGTCCAGACCTCAAATAAATGTTGGGTTTTAGCTTAGTTTACAAAGAAGAATCTAGAGAAAATTTTGTAAATCTCTAAGAGTTAACATTCGAGGACGAATGTTTCTAAAGGGGGTATGGATGTTACATCCCGTACTTTAATATTAGGATGAGTCGTAGTAATCCATATGAGCTTGAAGGGATTAAGACCATTCATGAGGTTATAGAGGATTTGTGACTGTGTTATTATAAGACCCCGTAAGTTTAACAACCTTGATACCGTTATATACATTTGATATGGTATTTTGAGTGGAACATTTTTGTAAAAATATTTGAAAAATGTGATTTTATATAGTTATTAATATTACTACTTCCGATATGCTTTAAAATATACACATAATATGAGAAAGTTTATGAGATTTTCTTTATTGTAAAGATAGAAATTATTTTCTCACAAGAAAAGAAGGTTATCTTTTTACCATTTTAAGAATTAAGCGTACGAAAATTCGTACTCTTTATATGAGATTAGGAAAATTAGAAGTTGAGAAAATATATGCATTTTTACATGGATGTTTTAATGAAATAATAGTGTATGTATTGATTTTTATATGGTACCACATGAACATGATAGTAAGGTGTATAAAGCGTGTTAAAAGTAAGTAGTATTTTTTGAGATAATTCTTTATTATGTGGGTAAT
This sequence comes from Nicotiana attenuata, assembly GCF_001879085.1. NCBI lineage: Eukaryota > Viridiplantae > Streptophyta > Magnoliopsida > Solanales > Solanaceae > Nicotiana > Nicotiana attenuata. The sequence goes on from NW_017671483.1 coordinate 15,172, forward strand.
TTATTAATTATTGGCTAATGGGAGATTAACTAGTTAATTAAGAATTGGTGGGTGATTAATTAAGGCTATAAATCCTTAACGTGGAAGCCCAATTTGTGACTCTTAGGTCACATTTCAAGCTGGCAAAAATTGATGAGTTTAGTGGCTTAGTCATCCACAAGAGTGGGGCCCACAACCCATATTTTAAGAGACATTCCCATATGCTTAACTTATGCTTATGCTTGCTTGCTAGCGGATGAAATCTCAAAACAAGGAGTTTACATGAAATCTTCAGCAAAATTTGCATCTTAGCATCTTAGTAACGTGAATTTCTTGAAACAAAATTCAAACAACATCTCTTAGCATCTTAGCAACGTGAAATTTTACAATTTTAAGGGAGTACGGTGCAATCTTTCTCAATAATAGCATACGCATTTTTTCCTACTTCTGTAACGATCCGGCCGGTCGTTTCATGAGTTACCGTTCCGTTTCCCCCATTTCTGCTTCTTTACATGTTGTTCAGTTGTATTTCATCGCATTGCGTGGGTTAGTTTGGGTTCGGAGTGGTTTTGTAGAGAATGAGACACTTAGTCTCTTAAGTTGTCCTTTTAGTTGGAAAAGTCAAGCGGAAGTTGACTTGTGGGTAAACGATCTCGGAATTTTGTTTTTATGATTCGAATAGCTTCGGGAGGTGATTTGGGACTTAGGAGCATGATCAGAATGTGTTTTGGAGGTCCGCAGTAGATTTAGGCTTGAATTGGCGAAATTGGAATTTTGGTATTTTTCTGTTGGTAGCGGAGATTTTGATATAGGGGTCGGAATGGAATTCCGGAAGTTGGAGTAGGTCCGTTGTGTCATTTGGGACGTGTGTGGAAATTTCAGGTAATTCGAACGAGGTTTGATAGACTTTTTGATCGAAATCGGAATTCGGAAGTTTTTGGAGTTCTTAGGCTTGAATCCGTGGTTGATTTGATGTTTTGATGTTGTTTTGAGTGTTCCGAAGGTTGGAACAAGTTTGAATGATGTTATGGGATGGGTTTGCATGTTTGGTTGAGGTCCCGGGGGCCTCGGGTGAGTTTCCGGTGGTTAAACGGATCAAATTCATGTTTGAAAAGTTGCAGATTTTCTTCAGTTCTATTGCAGGCATTTTTGTTCTTCGTGATCGCGTAAAATGGTGTGCGATCGCGTAGGCTTAGTCGAGCAGGGGTGAGATTTTTTCTACGCGATCACATAGGTAAGGGCGCGATCGCGTTTGGCTGGGAAGTCGTTGTTCGCGAACGCGGGGTCAGGGTCGCGTTCGCGTAGAAGGAAAGGAGCTGGTGAGGAGTAGGCAGGTTGTTCTATGTGATCGCGTGGGAGAGGCCGCGATCGCATGAGTTTGTGAAGCTAGTGCTTCGCGATCGCATGGAGGTGTTCGCGATCGCGTAGGGTTAAATGGGGCCAGTCATCATTTGTGCTTCGCGATCGCAGGGCTATTTCCGCGATCGCGGTGAAGGAATTTTAAATCGCTGGGCAGAATGTTTAAAAAGCCATTTTTGCGATTTTTGACCATAGTTCACCATTTTGAGTCGGTTTTGGAGCTTCTTGGGGAAGATTGAAGAGGGAATTCAAGAGAACTTCTTTCAGGTAAGATTATTGAACCTAAAACTCGATCCTATGTTGATTCTTACTGGTTTAAACATGAAATTTGTGGAATCTAAAGCCTAAAATTGGGGAGTTAGGGCTTGAAATTGGAGACTTTGATTTGAGGATTTGAGTGGGCGTTTGTGGTCGGATTTTGATGTATTTGATATGTATGACCTGATGAGAGTGTAAGGATTCTAGTTTTGTGATTTTTATCGGAATCCGAGACGTGGGCTCGGGGGTCGGGCTTGGCCAATTTCGCGATTTTTGATGTGAATTGGTTATTTTCGAGTGGGCATTGCTCCCTTAGAATATTTTGTATAAATCTGTTTTTAGTTAGATTTGGAGCATCCGGAGGCCGAGTCGAGAGGCAAAGGCATCGCGGGCTAGAGTTTGGACCGGATTGAGGTAAGTAATGATTGTAAATGTTATCCTGAGGGTATGAAACCCCGGATTTCACATTGTTGTGCTGTTTTGAGGTGACGCACACGCTAGATGACGAGCGTGGGGTCGTGCACCGTTGGAGATTGTGACTTGGTCCGTCCTGTACGACTGTTAAGTCGCGTATTTGATTGAACAGTGTTTAATATTATTGTGTATTGGAAAAATATTGCTATGTTTGGGGCTAATTGCCGTGTTTGGGCCTTGTGCCGATTATTGGACCTTTAGGGGTTTTTTACTACTGTTTCCTTACTGTTTTTGGTAATACTTACACTCAGTCATGCTATACTTTCACTGATTTCATAACTCGGGTCTTATTTAGTCCGTTTGATGTTATAAATGATATTTTGAGCCGAGTACCTATTTTACTATTTGCGCGAGGGGCATGAGTGAGTTCTGACTGAGTGAGGCCGAGGGCCTGTGTTGTGAGGATGTTATGGGATCGGGCTGCGCGCCGCAGCGTGTTACACTGATTTGTGATATATGAGAGGCCGATGGCCTGATTTGTTATGCCAGGAGATGGCTTGTGATAGTGCTTGGGCTATAGGAGCCCCTCCGGAGTCTGAACACCCCCAGTGAGCTCGGGTACCCCGTGTGAGATGTGATATTGCCCGAGGGGCTGTTGTTGTTTCATGTTATTGCCCGAGGGGCTGATTACGAGTGATTGTGAGATAGCTCAAGGGGCTGGTTCTATTGATATTTTGCCCGAGGTGCGGTTATGGTACATATTTTGCCCGAGGGGCTGTTTTACGTTTCTATGCTTTTACTCACCGCTTTCATCACTCGTTTGAAACTATTGAAAATGTTTTAAAAGGTTTTACTGAACTGAGATGTTTTTACGAGTTTTACTGCTTTACTGCATTGTTCTGGACTTATACTGTTTTGCTGTAGCATTATGCTGTGGTTGTTGATACCCAATTTTTTCCTATATATTATATATATATATATAATATTATATATATATTATAATATATATATATATAATATATATATAAGCATGTCCAAGCGTTTTATTATTTTTCCATAATTTTTAAGGTTTTAAATTGATTTATTTCCCTTTTATTTCATCCATAAAATCCCAATAATTATGTCCAAAATTATTATTTGGGTAATTCATCTATTGGATTTTCATATTTATGCCAAAATATGGCTAAGGTAATTTTTTGCATATTTTTACAATTATATTTAGTATTTTTTTAAAGCTAATTGCAATATTAGCCTTTTTAAGATTTAATTGTGTTTTATATTCATAAAATCAAGCCTTATATTTTTAAATTGTTATTTACATGCTGTGAATCATTTTAGTGCTTTCAATTTATTCTCAGAAATTTCTTTACTATTTTTTATAATTCAAAAAGGGGAAAATTGGCTATTTAAATAACAACCCATTTGTGTTTAAATTTTAGCCTAAAATTAACCTCAAAATAAGACCCAATTTCCCCGGCCCAATTTCAATTAAACCCGACCCCAACCCAATTTAAACCAACCCAAACCCGGATTCCCCACCAACCCTTTTAATCCAGGCCGTTGATCATTCAGATCAACGACCACCGTTCACCATTCCTAAAATAAACCTAACGACCCCTTACCCTAATTCATTTTCCACCAAATGCCGCCCTTGAATCCCTCTTCTCTCAATTCTCTCTGCAGCCTCACATCAACCCTAGCCGCCGCCAACCCAATTCCACCCTAATCCACCTCAACCCTCACCTAAGCCATGGTCTCCCATGGCATTTTGAGACGTGTACTTGTCTTCTATGTCTACTGGCTACATATTTTCATGATTCCATGGACAAATCTCGAAGAGATCTGGTCCAGTCCTTGCTCGACTTCGATCTCTGGTCTTTCTCCAGCCATCCATGGCTGTTCAAGTTGGATCCTTGACTTTTCCGGCTAGATCGGTATCTTTTAAAGCCTTTTCACTTTCTTTGGGCTCTTTGAACCCTAGTTCTAAGAGCTCTTCGATTTTTCTTTCAGATCTATCTTAGATCCGTGCTTATTTACGAACTTTCTTTAAGAGCTTTCTTCGAAGGTTTCTTTCGATTTTTTCTTTCTAAAATTGTACTTCTCCTTTTTTTTTAACGATTTAGGGTTTTCTTAAACTTTTTCTTCCGATTTTTCAGTTGTGTTTTTTATGATTTTTTACTATGTTTGTCCATGTTAGCTGCTACTTGGTTCATCATGCTAAAATCCTTAAGTGTCTTGGCCCTACTTGGGCTTCTGAAACTCTCTTGGTTTATTTTATACGCAGGTTTGGTTCGATTAAGTTCTTTGCGTTTTGAACATTTTTGTCTTGTTTGACTTATCTGATTCTGAGTTCTTACCATCTTTTAAACTAGACTATTGTTGAAGCCTAATTTCTTAAAAGGTTTTCCTCACTTGTTACTGTGAAACCTTTACTCGTTTCTGACTCTCTTACCCGTTACTATGTTCTTCTTCACTTTTGATTCTATGTGACTACTTGACCTACTTGACTACTGTACTTCGAATAGGTCTCTTTTACCACTGAATCCTAACTTACTACCGCTACTGCTGTATGTTTAATTTGCTCCTCTTTGACAATATGTTTGACCCTGCATGTCTAGTATGCCTGCCCATCCCTTGCTATTTATATGTTGAAAAACAGAGTCATGATTCTTTCTTGGTTGATCTTGATTTTCTCAATGTTATGATTGATTGCAAAGGGTTCCCTTATAGACCCTAATTTTACTCGCTTTTGTCTAAATTGATTGATTCCCTTCCTTTCATTATTGTGATATTTTTACCTTGAATCCTTTCCCAAAATTAAGAATATTTTGTACTTAGACTTAAATATTTACCTCCATACTTTTACTGCCCCTTATATGGCAAGAATCAATTTGTCTCAAACTGATTTCTTTCCTTAATTAGCCCTGTTAGTATCCGTTTGAGCAGTAATCCCTTGATTAAAGGGAAGTACTTGCGTTAGTTGATTCTGATTGTGTTTATTTCCATGTCTGAGTTGAAGCTTTACTTGTTACCTTATTCTTTACTCGTTTTCAAAATTATAAATACCCTACCCTCTCTTCTTTCAAAGACACACGAACAAATTGAGTTCAGAACACACACTTATACACTCAAAACTCTTTCCTTCTCTATTATTACTTGTGCTACTGCTTCCTCTAGTCGGCTGATAGCCAAAGCTAGACTGTGGAATCATGCTTATTGTACCTTTCTGCACTTTTCTTTCTCAACTGGCATGTCCTAGTTCATTTTTTCAAGCCTCAACAACAATATGCTTCTTTAATTGTTCAGTTTCCCTCATTCTTGTTTACTTCTGCTTGTGGTTCTGCAGTCAAGTTACATTTCTAGCATGCTGAAATATCCCATTTCCCTCTAGATTAATGCACTCCCTTATGTTTGTCACTTACTATGAACTTGCTATCCTAAGTCCCTATTCCCTCAATGTGATTATGCTCTTTCTGACTAGCCTGTGATCATGCCAGTATCAGCCATTGCTGTGCATGTCCAACTAGTCCTAAGACCCTTAGTGGGGTTATGTGTTCACAGTCAGATGTATGTGTGTCCCAAACCCCTTGACCCCTTTGTATGACTGTGATTCTGTGTGTGATCCCATCTTGGGAATTTGAGTTTCATTTACAACTGATTTCAATCACCTCTGTCACTAATTGCTTTCAAAATGGACTATCAGTCCAGCTTTTTTTTAAATAAATCTCTTTCAACATGTGTTCTGCACTTCCACTATATTCTTAGAATCTAGGTTCTGCCCCTCTTGTGTGAGCCTTGCCTTGGGACCCGTGTAGCTCCTCCTGAACTTGGTACACACTAAAGTTAGCCGTTCCACACTTGCACTCATCTGTTGG
>NW_017671483.1:21632-99702 GCF_001879085.1 Nicotiana attenuata
CATGTTTAGGTAATAACAATAGTCTCCAACTGTCAGTAATCCTGAATAACTACTGAATCCTGTTCACGCCTAGGCAAGCCTTAGGTAATTACTTAAATAAAACTGGAACTGCCTCTGTTTAATTATCAACTGCTACAACCAGCAGACAGGCCTGATTCAGACTTCTTTTCTGAGTTATATAATGAATCTAGTTTTGACTCAAACACCCTGCTTTAGGATTTAAAATTCAGACCTTAACTGTGTTTAAGTCATGCTGCTTATATGCATGATTTGCGGAGGTATACATGAGCCTTTTAATTGTTTATATGTTTCCCCTCTAAATGCAGTCTACTTGTTTTGTATGTCGCCTTAGCATTTTACCTTTAAACCTAAGAGTCAGCATAGAACCTCCTTCTTATAGGAATAGTAGTCCTAAATTCCTCCGGGACTGATAGGAATGGGACGGGTAACAGCATGCAATAGAGGTCGAGACCAATCCTCGCTTTAATACCTTCACGGGGTGGGAAGGGTAGATATGGATATGATGACTGGTGCGCTAATACCACATGTAGCCCCTCTTTTGAGGAGTGATTACCGGGTATTGCATTGATGTAATCCATATAACAAACAAACAGGATCCCTTTTTCATTCACAAGCATGCTTAGATTATAACTCTTTTCAAAACCTTGATTTTTTTTTTCAAACACTTGTGTAATTAAATTTAAAATCCCCTATTATTTGAGCCTTATTTGTTTACTTGCTAATTGCACAAATTCATAAAAACTATCTGGCCGGGAACCACACTAGTGGATCCTGAGGGGTGCCTAACACCTTCCCCTTGGGATAATTTCAAGCCCTTACCCTATCTCTGGTTATCAAATGTAGTTGTAGTTGAACCCTATAGGTGCCCTAACGCACCTTATAAATCGTTAGGTGGCGAATCTTCAAAATACCCAATTACAAAAAGGAAATGAGTCATTACACCCCATGAATGTCGAAACCCGTACTTCTCCCCGATTGAAGGGGAAGAGAAGAAAAAGGGGGCCCCGACAGCATGGGCGACTCCACTGGGGATTTTCAGGCTTTTACCATTTCAGATTGTTCTTGTGAATTTGTACCTCTCCCTATGTGCAATTATTTGTTTAATTCCTTTAAGCATTTAATTTCTTCTTTAAAAGCAAAACTGACATATCTCCTTTGTTTTCTTTCCTTTATTGCTTTAAATTATGAAACTGCTGTGTTTATCGCTTTCTTAACATGCAAATATATGTCAACATGCTTTTAATTATTGCATAATCATGCTCAACATCATACTCCACTCGTTCCTAACAAATACTATAGCAACACTTATAATGAGTGGTTGCGCTCTTCCTATATCATTACCCCCTAAATTTGGAAAGGCATATTTGCGGTAAAACTAGTCGATCAGCGGTGCAGTCGACAGTTCCGAGCCTTCCCCCTTGAGTTGTCCGCTCAAGGGTACCAGTCTAAAACCCCATAGAAACCTTACTCTGTTCAAATTACGCATGCATCATGGTCAAACCTAGCCGGATCAGCTATGTTGTCCCCATAATGATCCTTTAAGATAGCCTTGTCCAAAGTCCATTGGGTTTCCCGAAACCCTAACGGGCGTCACCACGTTCTATGCATTCATTTGGAGAACTAGATGCTTCATGCTAATTGTTGATATTAAATAGTCGAGTTTGGTGGGGGTAGGGGCCTAACCTTATTTGCCTTGCAGAAATATGAGGCATGAAGTCCCCAGATTCGGCATGGTCACCAACATCCACCCGAGATTGCTAAGCTGGTGGAAAGATTTACATTCTAGTGACCAAAATCTCGTCAGAAAATATCTGGAAAATCTACCATCCCTCTTGGAGATCCAACCTAATAACATGATCATAGAAGCTGATTGAGGAATGGAAGGACATGGCTGTCAGTGCCAACAAACGGCTAGGATACTTGGAGCGGGGCATAGTAGAACTAGAGAGGAAATTTCTCAAGAGGGTCGAAGATTGTCAAAATGCTGAAGGGACCGAAGGCGGACATATAGCCAGAGCGTACCTGTTGCTGGGACTTAGCGAGTTGGGGAAGCTGTTCGACGGAGCCAAGGATGCCGAATCCGGGGAAGGTCCTTCTAGGACCAAGTAGATGGGAGTTTATCTTTTTCGTTTTAAAATGTAACAAGGCCAATGACCATTAGTAACTTTTATTTCCTGTTTATTTAGTGTCGATTTGAGATTCGTCTTACTTTTTATCAATAAAATGAGGCATTTAGCATTCCAAGTTCTCCAAATCAACTTGTCGCTAGGCCCACCTCAGGCACAACGAGGTTCCAAATTAGGACACGCTTTACATTCCTACACTACGTGTTTAAATATTGCAATACTTTTTATGACCCTCACTAACTTGGTTACCTTTTTTTGTTTTGTTTTATTTCTATTTTGTTATTCCCCTCCCCAAAGGTTAGTTCGTGCACTCTGGCATCATCATCTTATTCCTCGAGATCCAGGGGCTCTCCACCCACTCCTCCTCTTAGTCCTAAAAGAACTTGTTGTTAGAGGAAAACGACGTGGACTGTTGTGTTATTCTCAAGGAGGAGGGGGAGGAAGGCCCTTCCATACAGGCTGTGAGCAGAGGGGCACGCCTCAATAACTGGACCATCAGGACAACCAGAGCCCAACGAGCCTCGGGGTAGCAAGGCTAAAACAAGCATTATTCATTGTTTTTACTAAATGATTTTCTTTTCGCATTTTTTCAATTTCTGCAATATGATCTTCAATGTTCAAAACAATTATTCAATTTATCAAAAGCATGTTTGATTTTTCTTATGAATTAATATTTATTTCTATCTTTTTCCTCCTTACTTTACTGATACAGCATTACTATTACTTATCTTGATGAACCAATGTCTGTGACATGCAATGAGATAACGCAACAAACGGATATTGATTCAGAGGAAGATGACATACCTGACGAGATTGTCAAAGAAGTTGAGGACTTTGAGAACAGACCTAAGTCCAACTTGGACGAAACCGAAATTGTCATCCTAGGAGATGTAGAAAATGTTAAGGAAACGCGAATCAACATTCACCTATCGCCATCGGAGAAGAAAGAATACACAGAATTTCTATAAGAGTACGAGGACATATTCGCTTGGTCGTATGATGACATGAATGTTCTGAGTACGTCTATTGTAGCTCACAAACTGCCAACCGATCCAACGTGTCCACCGGTAAAGCAAAAGCTCAAAAAGTTCAAGCCTGATATGAGTCTGAAAATCAAGGAAGAAGTCACCAAGCAGATCAAAGCTAAGGTTCTCGGGGTGGTTGAGTACCCGACATGGTAAGCCAATGTCGTGCCAGTACCAAAGAAAGACGGGAAGGTCCGAGTCTGTGTCGACTACCGGGATCTCAACCGGGCCAGTCCAAAAGACGATTTCCTTTTGCCAAATATACACATCCTGATTGATAATTGCGCCAAGCATGAGCTGCAGTCATTTGTAGATGTTTCGCTAGTTACCATCAGATCTAGATGGATGAAGAAGATGCTGAGAAAACGGCTTTTATTACGCCTTGGGGAATGTACTGTTACAAGATGATGCCATTTGGCTTGAAGAATGTAGGGGCCACTTACATGAGCGCCATGACTACTATTTTCCATGACATGATACACAAGGAGATAGAGGTGTATGTGGATGATGTTATTATCAAATCCAAGAAGGCCACTGACCACATAGAAGATCTGAGGAAGTTTTTCAATAGACTGCGGAGGTACAACCTGAAACTAAACCCCGCAAAGTGTGCAGTTGGGGTTCCTGCTGGGAAATTGCTTGGGTTTATTGTGAGCCGCCGAGGAATACAACTGGATCCATCAAAATTCAAATCCATTCAAGAACTACCACCGCCAAAGAACAAGAAGGATGCGATGAGTTTCTTGGGAAGGCTTAACTACATCAGCCGATTCATAGCACAGTCTACAGTTGTCTGTGAGCAGATCTTCAACATGTTAAAGAAGGACGCCGCTACAAATGGACCGATGACTGCCAAAAGGCCTTCGATAGAATCAAGGAGTACCTGTCAACACCACCGATCTTAGTTCTGCCCGAGCCAGGGAGACCCTTATTACTCTACCTTGCAGTGTTAGATGGAGCTTTCGGCTGCGTTCTGGGGCAACATGATAAAACAAGGAGAAAGGAACAAGCCATCTATTATCTCAGCAAGAAGTTCACCTCGTACAAGGCTCGGTATTCTCTATTGGAATGCACCTGTTGTGCTTTGACTTGGGTGGCTCAGAAGCTGAGACATTACTTCTGCGCCTATACTACATATCTCATATCAAGAATGGACCCTTTGAAGTACATCTTTCAGAAGCCCATGCCCACTGGCAAGCTGGCCAAGTGGCAGATCCTATTGAGTGAGTTCGACATTGTTTACGTAACTCAGAAAGCGGTCAAGGGACAAGCACTGGCAGACCACCTCGCTGAGAATCCTGTGGATAGAGAATATGAACCCCTGAAAACGTATTTTTTCCTGATGAAGAGGTATCATTCATAGGAGAAGACATTGCAGAATCCTATGATGGTTGGAGAATGTTCTTCGATGGAGCAGAAAACTTCAAAGGAGTTGGCATAGGAGCAATCTTGATATCAGAAATCGGTCAGCATTATCCAGTGTCCGCCAAGCTCAGGTTTCCCTGCGCCAACAATATGGCCGAGTATGAAGCTTGCATCTTAGGACTCAAAATGGCCATTGACATGAATGTTCAAGAGCTGCTAGTAATTGGAGATTCGGACTTACTTATACATCAGGTACGAGAAAAATGGGCAACCAAGAACTCCAAGATACTCCCGTATCTGCATCATGTACATGAACTGAGGAAAAGGTTCACGAAGACGGAGTTCCAACATGTTCCCAGAATCCAGAATGAGTTCGCCGATGCATTGGCTACCCTATCATCTATGATACAACATCCAGACAAGAATATCATTGATCCCATTCCAGTGAAAATCCATAATCAGCCAGCTTACTGTGCCCATGTTGAAGAAGAAGCAGACGGAAAGCCTTGGTTTCTTGATATCAAGGAATATTTGGCAAAACGAAAGTATCCAGAGCTTGCGAATCCTACTCAGAAACGCACACTTCGGAGATTGTCCAACCACTTCTTTCACATCAGAGGAATCCTGTATAGGAGGACTCCTAATTTGGGACTATTAAGATGTGTCGACGCAAAGGAAGCATCCAAGCTACTAGAGGAAATTCATGCTGGGACCTGCGGTCCACATATGAACGGTTTTGTCTTAGCAAAGATGATACTCCAGGCTGGCTACTTCTGGATGACTATGGAGACAGACTGTATCTAGTATGTCCGGAAATGCCACCGCTGTCAGATACATGTAGATATGATAAAGGTACCTCCGAGCGAGCTCCACACAACAAGCTCACCATGGCCATTCGCCGCCTGGGGAATGGATGTTATTGGACCAACCGAGCCTGCCGCTTCCAACGGACACAGGTTTATCCTGGTAGCCATAGACTATTTCACCAAATGGGTCGAAACAACATCTTACAGAGCGGTAACTAAGAAATTGGTGGTAGACTTTGTCCGCGACCGCATTGTTTGTCGATTCGGGGTTCCAGAGTCAATCATTACTGATAACGGCTCCAACCTCAACAACAACTTGATGAAAGCTATGTGTGAAACTTTCAAGATCAGACACAAGAATTCCACAGCCTACAGGCCTCAAATGAATGGAGCTGTAGAAGCCGCCAACAAGAACATCAAGAATATATTGAGGAAAATGATAGAAAAGCATAAATAGTGGCACGAGAAGTTATCATTTGCTCTATTGGGATATCGCACCACAGTCCGCACATCAACCGGAGCAACCCCCTATATGCTGGTTTATGGTACAGAGGCTGTTATTCCCGCTAAGGTAGAAATTCCTTCCCTAAGGATCATACAAGAAGATGAGCTCGACGATGCAGAATGGGTAAAAAGTCGTTATGAGAAACTAGCCCTTATAGACGGAAAGAGAATGAACGCAGTTTGCCATGGTCAACTCTATCAGAACAGAATGTCTAGAGCCTTCAACAAAAGAGTCAAGCCAAGACAGTTCACACCGGGGCAGCTGGTGTTAAAGAAAATTTTTCCGCATCAAGAAGAAGCCAAAGGGAAGTTCTCTCCCAACTGGCAGGGCCCATACATGGTTCACCGGGTTCTAACAGGAGGAGCCCTCATACTTGCAGAAATGGATGGAGAAGTCTGGCCAAAGCCGATCAATTCAGATGTAGTCAAGCGTTACTATGTGTAATCTTTATGCTTTCCTCATATGATGTAAATTGAACTACGCCTGACCTGATTCCCGTTTAAGAGGGGATACGTAGGCAGCCCTATGGGTTCAGTCATAATTTAATAAAATTTTCATTTTCCCTCGAAATTGGAAACTGGGGCAGAATTTTGAGGAGGACCCTCAAAATTTCGAAGCAATTTCAGCCGATCCCCACACGAGCAACGGTCAGAAGTGTCAACCCATCAAACTGGGGCAGAATTTTGAGGAGGACCCTCAAAATTTCTTAGCAAGAGAGTTTGCAATGTCTCGAACCACGCCACAGTCGTCGGTTTATCTAAAAGCTGGTTTAATTATACATTTATGTCATACTTTTGCCAAATCATGCATGTTTATTATCGAAACTGCTTTGTTTAGCAATGCTACCCCAATGATACAGACAGTATCACCAGATCAAAGCCGAGCAAGTCAAGCAAAGCCAGCAGGGATACGAATTGACCTTTCCCCCTTTACAAAACTCACGATTTTTCTTTGGATGCAGGCACTAGGATTGCGAAATCATTAAAACATACTGCACGCTCATGGAACAAACAATGTTCAAGAATACGACTCTCTTAACCGTTACACTTGCCAACATTTGCTATCCGCACACCAGTGATGTCCCGTATGTCACAATGCTCCCAGTAATCACAACGCCGCAATCTGCTATCAGCTAAGAAAACTCTACTGTCATTTGCTATTTTATTTCTTGCATAAGGCTACCATTCTGCCTTCCGAGGTTAAGCTCTACCTCCAACTGCGTCTGCATTGCATAAGGCTACTATTCTGCCTTCCAACTTGCATAAGGCTATCATTCTAAGGCTATCATTCTGCCTTCCGAGGTTAAGCTCTACCTCCATCTGCATCTGCATTGCATAAGGCTACTATTTTGCCTTCCAACTTGCATAAGGCTACTATTCTGCCTTCCGAGACTAAACGCTGTCTCCATCTACATTTGCATGGCTGAAGGATCGCGACATACGACATTTGCATGGCTGAAAGATCGCGACATCCTACATTTGCATGGCTGAAAGATCGCCACATACTACATTTGCATGGCTGAAAGATCGCCACATACTACATTTGCATGGCTGAAAGATCGCCACATACTACATTTGCATGGCTGAAAGATCGCCATATACTACATTTACATGGATGAAAGATCGCCATATACTACATTGCACGGGTGAGAGATCACCACATGCTACGGCATCCTTCATGGACTGAAATATCGCCAACTCATCCAAAGGCGTCATCGTTTGGAGGCACCATCTTCATAGCCCGAGAACACCATGTCATGGCCCGAGGATTTCTTTCAAACTTTTGCGTATCATTATTCAAAGGCGTCATGGTTCGAACGCCATTCATAACCGTCCAAAGACAGCATTCATGGTCTAGCGGGAATTTGCATCATGTCTAAATTTGCGAACAATATGTGCTTGTATTGCTTATTTGCTGGTAAACCGGCAAGCAACAGCCATCCCGGCGGGAGCGGTTCCGCTCCAGTGCCCACAGCCATATCAAACCTAACCATTCCTGTAAACCATCCACTCACCCAGCCTTAGATATTGCGTCTGTTTTTGAAATATCTTCATCGGCACACTCCGCAAGTGAATCCTGAACTACATATGGCCTGATTCCTGTAAAACCAGGGATATGTAGGCAGCTCAGAAGCCAGGGTGCGGCCTAAACCTCTACAAACCGTTTTGCTCGGTCAAAATTGGCCATCATTTCTTTACCCGAAAACTCTTTCATCCTTCCCGGGTAAAGAGGGGCAGCTGTTGATACCCAATTTTTTCCTATATATTTTCAATATGCAAAATACTTTCAAAATAGCGTATATATACATATATAAGCATGTCTAAGCATTTTATTATTTTTTCATAATTTTTAAGGTTTTAAATTGATTTATTTCCCTTTTATTTCATCCATAAAATCCCAATAATTATGTCCAAAATTATTATTTGGGTAATTCATCTATTGGATTTTCATATTTATGCCAAAATATGGCTAAGGTAAGTTTTTGCATATTTTCACAATTTTATTTAGTATTTTTTAAAGCTAATTGCATATAATTGTAATATTAGCCTTTTTAAAATTTAATTGTGTTTTATATTCATAAAATTAAGCCCTACATTTTTAAATTGTTATTCACATGCTGTGAATAATTTTAGTGCTTCCAATTTATTCTCATAAATTTATTTACTATTTTTTATAATTCAAAAAGGGGAAAATTGGCTATTTAAATAACAGCCCATTTTTGTTTAAATTTTAGCTTAAAATTAACCCCAAATCAGACCCGATTTCCCCGGCCCAATTTCAATTAAACCCGACCACAACCCAAACCCGAATTCCCCACCTACCCTTTTAATCCAAGCCGTTGATCATTCAGATCAACGGCCACCGTTCACCATTCCTAAAATAAACCTAAACGACCCCTTACCCTAATTCATTTTCCACCAAACGCCGCCCTTGAATCCCTCTTCTCTCAATTCTCTCTGCAGCCTCACATAAACCCTAGCTGCCACCACCCAATTACACCCTGATCTTCCTCAATCCCCACCTAATCCATGGTCTCCCATGGCGTTTTGAGACGTGTACTCGTCTCCTATGTCTACTGGCTACATATTTTCATGATTCCATGGACAAATCTCGAAGAGATCTGGTCCAGTCCTTGCTCGACTTTGATCTCTGGTCTTTCTTCGGCCATCCATGGCTGTTCAAGTTGGATCCTTGGCTTTTCCGGCTAGATCGGTATCTTTTAAAGCCTTTCTCACTTTCTCTGGGCTCTTTGAAACCCTAGCTCTAAGAGCTGTTCGATTTTTTTTCCAGATCTATCTTAGATCTGTGCTTATTACGAACTTCTTAAGAGCTTCTCGAAGGTTCTTCGATTTTTCTTTCAAAATGACTCTCCATTTTTTTTAACGATTAGAGTTTCCTAAACTTTTCTCCAATTTTCAGTGTGTTTTTATGATTTTTACTATGTTTGTCCATGTTTGCTGCTACTTGGTTCATCATGCTGAAAGCGCTAAGTGTCTTGGCCCTACTTGGGCTTCTGAAACTCTCTTGGTTTATTTTATACGCAGGTTTGGTTCGATTAAGTTCTTTGCGTTTGAATCTTTTTGTCTTGTTTGACTTATTTGATTCTGAGTTCTTGCCATCTTTTAAACTCGACTATTGTTGAAACCCTAATTTCTTAAAAGGTTTTCCTCACTTGTTACTGTGAGACCTTTACTCGTTTCTGACTCTCTTACCCGTTACTATGTTCTTCTTCACTTTTGATTCTATGTGACTACTTGACCTCCTTGACTAACGTACTTCGAATAGGTCTCTTTTACCACTGAATCCTAACTTACTACCACTACTGCTGTATGTTTAATTTGCTCCTCTTTGACAATATGTTTGACCCTGCATGTCTAGTATGCCTGTCCATCGCTTGCTATTTATATGTTGAAAAGCAAAGTCATGATTCTTTCTCGATTGATCTTGATTTCCTCAATGTTACGACTGATTGCAAAGGGTTACCTTATGAACCCTAATTTTTACTCGCTTTTGTCTAAATTGATTGATTCCCTTCCTTTCATTACTGTGATATTTTTACCGTGGATCCTTTCCCAAAATTAAGCATATTTTGTAATTAGACTTAAATATTTACCTTCATACTTTTACTTCCCCTTATATGGAAAGAATCAATTTGTCTCAAACTGATTTCTTTCCTTAATTAGCCCTGTTAGTATCCGTTTGAGCAGTAATCCTTTAATTAAAGGAAAGTACTTCCGTTAATTGATTCTGATTGTGGTTATTTCCATGTCTAAGTTGAAACTTTACTTGTTACCTTATTCTTCACTCATTTTCAAAACTATAAATACCCTACCCTGTCTTCTTTCAAGCACACACGAACAATTGAGTTAAGAACACACACTTACACACTCAAAACTCTTTCCTTCTCTATTATTACTTGTGCTACTGCTTTGTCTAGCCGGCTGAAAGCCAAAGCTAGACTGTGGAATCCTGCTTATTGTACCTTTCAGCACTTTGCTTTCTCTACTGGTATGTCCCAGTTAATTTTTTTCAAGCCTCAACAACAATATGCTTCTTTAATTGTTCAGTTTCCCTCATTCTTGTTTACTTCTGCTTGTAGTTCTGCAATCAAGTTACATTACTAGCATGCTGAAATATCCCCTTTCCCTCTAGATTAATGCACTCCCTTATGTTTGTCACTTACTATGAACTTACTATCCTAAGTCCCTATTCCCTCAATGTGATTATGCTCTTTCTGACTAGCCTGTGATCATGCCAGTATCAACCATTGCTGTGCATGTCCAACTAGTCCTAAGACCCTTAATGGGGTTATGTGTTCATAGTCAGATGTATCTGTGTCCCAAACCCCTTGACCCCTTTGTATGACTGTGATTCTGTGTGTGATCCCATCTTGGGAATTTGAGTTTCATTTACAACTGATTTCAATCACCTCTCTCACTAATTGCTTTCAAAATGGACTATCAGTCCAGTTTTTTTTTAAAAATAAATCTCTTTCAACATGTGTTCTGCACTTCCACTATATTCATAGAATCTAGGTTCTGCCCCTCTTGTGTGAGCCTTGCCTTGGGACCCTTGAGCTCCCTCTGAACTTGGACACATAAAAGTTGGCCCTTCCACACTGCACTCATTCTATTTGGTTATGCAAATCTGGGTGTGAGCACTGCCCGGGACCCCTTGAGGTCCTTAGGAAACTCTGACACACCCAAATATGAGAAAGGCTTTGGAATAACGTTGACATTGAAATGATTAATTACATAACTCAGAGAGGAAGTCAAGATCAGGCTTCCTTTGGTTGTAATTTCTTATTCTGCACTTCTTTTGTAATTCAATCATTTGGTCTGTAATAATTTGTAAATATTATGGGGTTGGTTAGTGAACAGGGATGGGGAATATGCATGTTTTAGCTATTAAAAGGGTAGAAAGCATGTTACTAGGTTTACATTCCTACTTGCGCAATAGAATCCATGCTTAGGACTCATTTCATGCGTTAGAGATCCTGTTCCTTAGGATTTACACTTATCATTTTTCAGCCTGTCCATTTCACTATCATACCACTTAGCAATTCCTGCTTTAAATGTATAATAACCGGTATTTCTGCAATCATGTTCCTACTTCCATGTACACTTAGAGATCCTGTTTAGGCAAAACAACATTAACGAATATATCATCTCTGCATGCCCTAGTGACTGTAATATTTTTGCATATAGAAATCCTATTTTGGATTCTGCATATATGCATCATTCTGCACCTCTTTTCATTTAGATACCATGTCTTTAGGATCTCACTTATATTCGCGTAAGCACACTTAGGCTAATTACGAATGCATGAAAAGGAATAAAACAATTTCATTTAGTCTTTACAACTAATTGGCCATAATTTCTATGTGCTGAACACCTAGAACAACATGTTTAGGTAATAACAATAGTCTCCAACTGTCAGTAATCCTGAATAACTACTGAATCCTGTTCACGCCTAAGCAAGCCTTAGGTAATTACTTAAATAAAACTGGAACTGCCTCTATTTAATTATCAACTGCTACAACCAGCAGACAGGCCTGATTCAGACTTCTTTTCTGAGTTATATAATGAATCTAGTTTTGACTCAAACACCCTGCTTTAGGATTTAAAATTCAGACCTTAACTGTGTTTAAGTCATGCTGCTTATATGCATGATTTGCGGAGGTATACATGAGCCTTTTAATTGTTTATATGTTTCCCCTCTAAATGCAATCTACTTGTTTTGTATGTCGCCTTAGCATTTTACCTTTAAACCTAAGAGTCAGCTTAGAACCTCCTTCTTATAGGAATAGTAGTCCTAAATTTCTCCGGGACTGATAGGAATGGGACGGGTAACGGCATGCAATAGAGGTCGAGACCAATCCTCGCTTTAATACCTTCACGGGGTGGGAAGGGTAGATATGGATATGATGACCGGTGCGCTAATACCACGTGTAGCCCCTCTTTTGAGGAGTGATTACCGGGTATTGCATTGATGTGATCCATATTACAAACAAACTTAGGACCCCTTTTTCATTCACAAACATGCTTAGATTATAACTCTTTTCGAAACCTTGCTTTTATTGTTTTTTCAAACACTTGTGTATTTAAATTTAAAATCCCCTATTATTTGAGCCTTATTTGTTTACTTGCTAATTGCACAAATTCACAAAAACTATCTGGCCGGGAACCACACTAGTGGATCCTGAGGGGTGCCTAACACCTTCCCCTTGGGATAATTTCAAGCCCTTACCCTATCTCTGGTTATCAAATGTAGTTGTAGTTGAACCCTATAGGTGCCCTAATGCACCTTAAAAATTGTTAGGTGGCGGCTCTTCAAAATACCCAATTCCAAAAAGGAAATGAGTCTTTACACCCCATGAATGTCGAAACCCGTACTTCTCCCCGATGGAAGGGGAAGAGAAGAAAAAGGGGGCGCGACAGTGGTTTACGTGTTTTCTTACTGCTCAGCTGCATTTACTTTTATTACTTACTGAGTTGGCGTACTCACATTACTCCCTGCACCATGTGTGCAGATCCAGGAGTCTCGGGTCACGCTAGCGAGTGCTGATTTGTCTTCCAGCAGGCTTTCGGAGTTGACTTGGTAGCTGCTTGGCATTCGCAGCCCAGTGCTTCTCCTTCCTATCTTTATTCCGCTTTGTATTAGCTTTGTTTCGGATTATGTTGTCTTTTCATATTTCTAGACGAGTTGTAGTTGCTCATGACTGGTGACACCTCGATGTCGGGCTGTGTTTTATTTCCGCACTGTTCTATTCTACCTTACATTGTCGGATTCTAGCTTATTAATGACTTTTAAATGACTTATTATAATTGTTGGGTTGGTTTTGGGGTTTGTGTCAGCTGGCCTAGTTTCACGATAGGCTTCATCACGACCGGGTCCATTTTAGGGTTGTGACAACTTCGATCCACCGTTACATATTTTTCACAAAAGAAGTGCATTAGAGGGATCGTTAAGAGAAGCGACTCAGGTATGTTAAGGCTATCTCTTCTTTCTTTTGGCATGATCTAAGCAACGATACGTAAACGTAATGCTATTCCAAAAGTGGGTCTACTCTTAGCAGTTAAGGATGTCTATGTTATTCATTCATGTAAAGTGATATTCAAGCATGTCTAAGTATGTTCCTTAGTTTCTATTGAGGTATTTGATAAAGATGTTAATGTTCATAATATATTAATACATGCATCTTCATGCATATGCATTTACCATCGAGCTACGGCCAGTCGGCAGTCATGCATTTACCTCCGAGCTATGGCCGGTTGAGTAGTTACATATTTACCACCGTGCTACGGCCGGTATGGCAGTCATGCATCTTTATTTACCACCGTGCTACGGCCGGTTGGGCAGACATGCATTTACCATCGGGCTACGGCCGGTCGGGCAGTTACCACTGATCAGTTGGGCAGTCATGCATCAAACGATATGGATAATAGTCTCAAAGAGAAACATTATATACATACATATATATATATATATATAATAAGTATGCATATACGGTGGCACTTCAGAGATTCAAGTTGATTCTTATATGTCTTTAATTAATGTTGACTTATTGTTATGTTTGAGTTCCGCCTTACATACTCGGTACATTATTCGTACTGACGTCCTTTTTGTTGTGGACGCTGCATTCATGCCTACATGTATAGATAATCAGTTTGACGAGCCCTCATAGTAGATGAGGTTAGCATTCAACGAAGGATCGATAAGACTCCACCTCATTCGGAGTGCAGCCGAGTCTATGAGTCATCGTGTCAGAGTTTTGCTACAGACTTACGGGTAGGCCGGACCCTGTCCCCTTTGATGTCAAATAATCTTAGTGTAGACGGAGGTTCATTTTGTACAGTATGTCAGAGGCCTTAACCACCAATATGTATTCATGTTTTAAGAATGATGGTTCATTGATACATTGTTTTCCCACTTACAGATGTACATTATGAGTTGTGGCCATGTGGGCCCATGATAGTTACAAAAGAAATGAGTTTAGCTAACTCGACCTACGTATGTTCTAGTTTTGGTCGAACGATCATGAGTTACAGAGTGGTTCGCTCGGGCCAGCACGGTACCGGGTACCAGGCACGCCTCCCCAGGTTTGGGGCGTGACAGAGATGCATCACAATACACCATGTAAGATCCTGAACCTGTGGGCAACACCAACACTGGAGCCGTAATCAAAGCAGTCTTGAGCTTCTGAAAGCTCGCCTCACACTCGTCTGGCTATCTAAACGAGGCACTCTTCTGGGTCAACCTAGTCAATGTGGCTGCTATAGATTAAAACCCCTCCACGAACCAACGTAATATCTCGCCAAACCCAAGAAACTCCGGATCTCCGTAGCAGAAGTGGGACTAGGCCAGTTCTGAACTGCCTCAATATTCTTAGGATCCACCTAAATTCCCTCTACCGATACGACGTACCCCAAGAAAGCGACTGAGTCCAGCCAAAACTCGCACTTTGAAACTTGGCATATAACTGGCTATCCCTCAGAGTCTGAAGTACTATTTGAAGATGCTGCTCGTGCTCTTCACGATTGCTGGAGTAGATCAAGATATCATCAATAAACACAATCACAAAGGAATCCAAATAGGGGTTGAACACCCAGTTCATGAAATCCATAAATGATGCTGGGGCATTTGTCAGCCTAAATGACATCACTAGAAATCATAATGCCCATATCGAGTCCGAAAAGTTGTCTTAGGGACATCGGATGCCCTAATCCTCAACTTATGGTAGCCAGACCTCAAATAAATCTTCGAAAATAACTTGGCACCTTGAAGCTAATCGAATAAGTCATCAATCCTCGGCAATGGATACTTATTCTTGATGGTGACTTTGTTCAACTGCTGGTAATATATGCACATCCTAATCGATCCATCCTTCTTCTTCACAAACAACACATGCGCACCCCAAGGCGAGACACTAGGTCTAATGAAGCCCTTATCAAGTAAATCTTTGCAACTGTTCCTTCAATTATTTCTGTCACGACCCGAATTTCCCACCCTCGGGAGTCGTGATGGCGCCTACTCGTAGAAGCTAGGCAAGCCAAATTAATTACTTTTCCATAAGTGAACAGACATTTTTAACAATTTATAGCAACAATATAGAATAACGAAATTAAATAATAGCGGAAGACTGAATTATAAAAGTGAATAAAAAATGCGGAACAGTCAATGAAAGCCTCTACCCAAGACTGGTGTCACAATACTCACGAACGACTATGAATCACTAAATACAATGTTTGAAGGAAAACATAAGCTGTTTGTCTCGAATACAAAGAGGCAACAGACTAAAAGAGATATTAAGGGAGACGCCGGGCCTGCGGACGCCTGCAAGGCTACCTCGGGTCTCTCTGGACTGATGGTCTGCTCCCGTACTAATGATGCTGCTGCTGCTGCTCGAAACCTGGACCTGTGCAATAATGCACAGAGTGTAGCATCAGCACAACCGACCCCATGTGCTGGTAAGTGTCTGGCCTAACCCCGGCGAGGTAGTGACGAGGCTAGGACCAGACTCCAGATAAACCTATGCATATATATATACAAGTACAACGGAAAAGTAGCAAGAAAATAACAATTTAAACTGGGGAAGGGAGCATGCTTCAGGGGTAACCGATAGAAACAAAATATGAGGAATAATGATACGTATATCTACAGTTTAACTTCTAACAAGAGTGAAAAGATAGACAACTTTCATATTCAACTCGTCTTGTTGCAGGCGTGCAACCCGATCCCATTTCTCAATATCTCGTGGTAGGCGTACCACACGCTCCCATTTCAATATCACTCGTGGTAGGTGTACCACCTGCTCCCATTTCAATATCACTCGTGGTAGGCGTACCACCCGCTCCCATTTCAACTATCACNCGGATCATATCTATAGCGGAGACTTGAAGTGGAGCTGCTGGTGTTCACAGTCCCTAAAGTCCCATTTTATTCTTATCTTTACTGTTTATTTCATTTTTAAACAGTCGTATTTCGTTCAGACCATGCTTGTAGATTCTAGTTGCTCATGCACTAGTGACTCCAAATTTCCGATCCCATTTCAATATCACTTGTGGTAGGCGTACCACCCGATCCCTTTACTTTCAACACAATACACAATACAATCCCGGCAAGGGAACAAATACTCTTTCCCGGCAAGGGAACTATAACAACAAGTCAAACAACCCGACAAGGGAGAGTCAGCTATAACCAATCCTATTCAACTTCTTCCTGGCACAACTAATACCAATATTTAATCACAACGTTCATAGGATCAAACAAGGGTACAAAATTATCAAATTAAGACTCACGGTCATGCTTGACACCGACGCATGGATACTCGTCACCATGCCCACGCATCGTACTCAACACAAACAAGTAGCAATTATGACTCAACTCCTAATCTCTCAAGCTAGGGTTAAACCAAACACTTACCTCAAACTTCCACGGCCAATTCAATCCTCTACAACCGCTTTCCCTCTCGAATTGGGCTCCAAATCAACCAAATCTATACAATAATGACTTCATAGTATCAATATGTGCTAAACAAATCAAACCCAATGTCTAATTATAGCTTTTTCCTCATTTTTCCCCAAAAGGTCAAAAATGCCCCCGGGCCCACATGGTCAAAACCTGAGGTTCGAACCAAAACCCGATTACCTATTCATCCATGAACTCAAATATATAATTTATTTTGGAATCGGACCTCGAATTGAGGTCCAAAACCCCCAATTTTTGAAAACCTAAGTTCTACCCAAAATTCCCAAGTTTCCCCATTAAAATCTTTGTTTTGAAGTTGAAATTAAGTTAAAAGATGTTAATGAGTGAAGAAAATGAGTTA
This sequence comes from Nicotiana attenuata, assembly GCF_001879085.1. NCBI lineage: Eukaryota > Viridiplantae > Streptophyta > Magnoliopsida > Solanales > Solanaceae > Nicotiana > Nicotiana attenuata. The sequence goes on from NW_017671483.1 coordinate 38,813, forward strand.
GAAATCACTTACCAATCGTTTTGAAGAAGGAGAGTTGTTTGGAAAATCGCCTCTTATGTTTTGGGTTTTTGAAAAAGTGAAAAATAACTAAAATTCCCGACTTTATATACCCACATGAAGACCCAGCGCGGACCGCGCAAAAGTGCACCGCGGCCGCGCTGAAGACTGAACCAAGATGCCACTCTCTGAACCTTCCAGCGCGGACTGCACAAAAATGGACGCGGCCGCGCTGGTCGACCTGGAGACTACTGGCTCTCTGAACTTAGCCACGCGGACCGCGCATGGACGACCGCGGCCGCGCAGCACGCACCGCGGACCGCGCTAAGGCGACCGCGGGCGCACTGGAGCCTGCGATTCCCTGAACCTGCAGCATCTGATATTTCTAAGTCTAAGACCTCCCGGGACCTACTCAGAACTCACCCGAGCCCTCGAGGCTCTGAATCGAACATACACGTAAACTCAAAAATATCCTGCGGACTCATCCGTGCGATTAAATCGCCCAAACAACATCATAAACATCAAATTAGGCCTCAAGACCCATGATTCCCTTCCAAATTTTCATAAAACACCAAGTTTAGAGTTTTTAGCCCAAAACACGTCTAACGACGCCCGAATTCCACTAAACTTTACAAAAAGCGCTTAAACCATATATAAGACTTGTACCGATTGTCGGAACCAAAATACGAGCCCGATACCACAGTCTTTTAATCAAATTTCATTTTCCAATTTCCTTAATTATTTTCAGAAAACAATTTCACATAAAAATTCATTACTCGGACTTGGGATCTCGGAATTCGATTCCGGGCATACACCCAAGTCCCATATTTTCCTACGGACCCTCCGGAACCGTCAAATCACGGGTCCGGGTCCGTTTTCCCAAAAATATTGACTGAAGTCAAACTTAATCAAATTTTAAATCTCAAGATTTAACATTTTTCTCACAGAATTCATATTTAAACTTTCCGGCTACGCGCCCGGACTGTGCACACAAATCGAGGCAGCCCCAAATGAGGTTCTCACGGCCTCAGAAGTATAGTGTGAGCAGGAATACAGGTGATGAACCTTTGGGTCGTCACATTCTCCACCTCTAAAACAACCATTCGTCCTCGAACGGAATAAAGAAAGAAATACCTGAGTCGGGGAAAAGATGGGGATAACGACTCCGCATATCAGACTCAGACTCCCAGGTCGATGCCTCAGGACTGACCTCTCCACTGAACACGAACAGAAGGAAAACTCTTGGATCTCAGCTGACGAACCTGCCGGTCTAGAATAGCTACCGGCTCCTCCTCATTGGACAAGTCCTTGTCCAATTGGACAGTGCTGAAGTCTAACACGTGGGTTGGATCGCTGTGATACCTCCAAAGCATGGATACATGAAAATCTGGATGCACGGCTGATAAGCTAGGAGGCAATGCAAGCCTATAAGCCACCTCTCCCACTTGATCAAGAATCTCAAACGGGCTAATGCACCTAGGGCTAAGCTTGCCCTTCTTCCCAAATCTCATCACGCCCTTCATAGGCGACACTCGGAGCAATACTCGCTCACCGGTCATGAATGATACATCCCGAACCTTACGATCTGCATAGGTCTTTTGCCTAGACTAAGCTGCCTATCCTGAATGATCTTGACCTTGTCCAAGACCTCCTGAACCAAATCCGTACCTATCAACCGAGCCTCTCCCGGCTCAAACCATCCAACCGGAGACCGACATCGCCTACCATATAAAGCCTCATAAGGAGCCATCTGGATGCTCGACTGGTAGCTGTTGTTGTAAGCAAACTCCGCCAAAGGCAAGAACTGATCCCACGAACCTCCAAAATCAATAACACAAGCTCGGAGCATATCCTCCAAAATCTGAATAGTCCGCTCGGACTGACTGTCCGTCTGAGGATGAAATGCTGTGATCAAGTCTACCCGTGTGCCCAACTCTCGCTGAACTGCTCTCCAGAATCGCGAGGTAAACTGCGTACCCCGATCCGAAATGATAGACACGGGCACCCCATGAAGGCGAACAATCTCCCGAATATAGATCTCAGCGAACCTCTCAGAAGAATAGGAGACTGCCACAGGAATGAAATGCGCTGACTTGGTCAGCCTATCAACACTAACCCATATCGTATCAAACTTCTTCCGAGTCAATGGAAGTCCAGTAACAAAATCCATAGTAATCCGCTCCCATTTCCAATCGGGAAGCTGAATCCTCTGATGTAAACCACCAGGCCTCTGATGCTCGTACTTAACCTGCTGACAATTCAAACAACGAGCCACAAATGCTATGATATCCCTCTTCATCCTACGCCACCAATAATGCTGCCGCAAGTCCTGATACATCTTCGCGGCACCCGGGTGAATAGCGTACCGGGAGCTATGGGCCTCCTCTAATATCAACTCTCGAAGCCCATCCACATTGGGCACACAAACTCGCCCCCGCAATCCCAAAACTCCATCCGCATCTAAGGTAACCTGCTTGGCACCTCCTCGCCGCACCGTGTCTCTAAGGACACACAGATGGGGATCATCAAACTGCTGATCACGGATACGCTCCAATAATGAAGAACGAGCGATCGTGCAAGCTAGCACACGACTGGGCTCAGAAACATCCAGTCTCACGAACTGATTGGCTAAAGCCTGAACATCCAAGGGCAAGCGGCCTTTGACTGGCTGGAATGTAAGCAAGACTGCCCATGCTGGCTGACTTCCTACTCAAAGCATCGGCCACTACATTGGCCTTCCCCGGATGATATAAAATGGTGACATCATAATCCTTCAACAACTCCAACCACCTCCTCTGCCTCAAATTCAACTCCTTTTGTTTGAACAAGTACTGAAGATTCTTGTGGTCAGTGAACACCTCACATGCTACGCCATACAAATAGTGCCTCCAAATCTTCAAGGCGTGAACAATAGCTGCCAACTCTAAATCATGCACTGTATAGTTCTTCTCATGAATCCTCAACTGCCTCGAAGCGTAGGCTATAACCTTGCCATCCTGCATCAATACGACACCAAGTCCAATACGGGAAGCATCACAATAAACGGTATAAGGCCCAGATCCTGTGGGCAAAATCAACACCGGTGCCGAGGTCAGAGCTGTCTTGAGCTTTTGAAAGCTCGCCTCACACTTCTCCGACCATCTGAATTGGGCACCCTTCTGGGTCAACCTGGTCATCGGGGCTGAGATAGATGAGAACCCCTCCACAAACCGACGGTAGTAACCTGTCAATCCCAAGAAACTCCGAATCTCTGTAGCTGATGCTGGTCTAGGCCAGTTCTTGACTGCCTCAATCTTCTTCGGGTCCACCTGAATACCCTCAGCTGATACAACATGACCCAGAAATGCAACTGAACTCAGCCAGAACTCGCACTTGGAGAACTTGGCATATAACTGACTATCCCTCAGAGTCTGAAGAACCACTCTAAGGTGCTGCTCGTGCTCCTCCTGGCTGCGGGAGTACACGAAAATATCATCAATGAAGACTATCACGAACATGTCAAAATATGGCCTGAACACTCGGTTCATCAACTCTATAAACGCTGCTGGGGCATTGGTCAACCCAAGCGACATGACCGAGAACTCATAATGCCCATACCGAGTACGGAAAGCTGTTTTAGGGACATCGGATGCCCTAATCCTCAACTGATGGTAGCCAGATCTCAAGTCAATCTTGGAGAATACCCTGGCACCCTGAAGCTGGTCGAACAAATCATCAATCCTCGGCAACGGATACTTATTCTTGACCGTTACCTTGTTCAATTACCGGTAATCAATGCACATCCTCACTGACCCATCCTTCTTCTTAACAAATAATACCGGCGCACCCCAAGGTGAGACACTGGGTCTAATGAAACCCTTCTCAAGTAAATCCTGCAACTGTTCTTTTAACTCCTTCAACTCCGGCGGGGCCATACGATATGGCGGAATGGAAATTGGCTGAGTGCCCGGAGCTAGATCGATGCAGAAATCGATATCCCTGTCGGGTGGCATACCTGGCAGGTCTGAAGGAAAAACATCAGGGAAATCACGAACAACGGGCACAGAATCGATAGAGAGAACCTCAGTACTGGAATCCTGAACATAAGCTAAATAAGCCAAACACCCCTTCTCGACCAGATGCCGAGCCTTCACATACGATATGATACTGTGGGTAGAATGACCTGGAGTCCCTCTCCACTCTAAACGAGGCATACCCGGTAAAGCTAAGGTCACAATCTTGGCATGGCAGTCCAAGATAGCGTGATAGGGTGATAACTAGTCCATCCCCAATATGATGTCAAAGTCGACCATATCTAAAAGCAACAGACCTACACGAGTCTCCAGACCCCCAATCACCACAACACAAGAGCGATGGACTCGATCGACTATGATGGAATCACCCACTGGCGTAGACACATAAACAGGAATACCCAACGCATCATTAGGCATGATCAAATATGGGGCAAAATAGGATGGCACATACGAATACGTAGACCACGGATCAAACAACACTGAAGCATCTCTAACAAACCAGAACCGTACCTGTGATAACCGCATCTGAAGCCTCTGCCTCGGGCCTAGCCTGAAGAGCATAACATCGGGGCTGGGCCCCACCACTCTGATCTACCTCTCTGGGACGGCCTGCTGCTGGCTGGCATCCACCTCTGGCGGTCTGAGCTCCACCTCTATGACCTCTACCTCCACCTCTAGTACCTCTACCCACGACTCTAGCTGGCTGGGCGGCCTGTGGAACATCTGGTGCCTGAATCATAGGACGGGGACCCTGCTGCTGGGAACTGTTCGAAGCTCGAGGGCAATACCTAGCAATGTGCCTCGTGTCGCCACAAGTAAAACAAGCCCTCGGCTGCTGAGTCTGCTGGCCCTGTCGACCTAAATGACCACCACGGAAACTCTAGAGCGGCTGCGCACTGATAGGAGCTGGCAATGCACTGAATGGCTGCTGATCAGAATAATGCCCATGGAAACCACGATCACGTGGGGCACCCTGAGAAACCTGGAGGGCTGACTAGAAAGGCCTAGAAGGCTGACCCCTATCATAAAAATCTCTACCTCCAGATGAGGCACCACTGAATTGGCCTGACTGATGGGGTCTCTTGTCTGCTCTATGACCACCCCCCTTTGGCAATACTATCTCGATCCTCCGGGCCACATTGGCCACCTCCTGAAAAGTGATGTCACTCCCCGCCTTTCTAGCCACCTGGAGACGAATAGGCTGAATGAGTCCATCAATAAACCGTCTCACTCTCTCCTTCTCAGTAGGGAGTATGACAATAGCATGGCGAGCTAACTCAATAAACCTGGTCTCGTACTGGGTGACTGACATGGATCCCTGATGGAGACGCTCGAACTGCCTCCGATAGGACTCACGCTACGTGATAGGGAGAAACTTCTCCAGAAACAACACTGAAAACTGATCCCATGTCAAGGCTGGAGACCCTGCTGGTCTAGCTAAACAGAAATCCCTCCACCAAGTCTTGGCGGATCCAGATAGGCGAAATGCAGCAAAGTCCACTCCATTGGACTCAAAAATACCCATGTTCCGAAGAACCTCGTGGCAGCTGTCCAAATAATCCTAAGGATCCTCGGTAGATGCACCGCTGAAAGTAGTAGTGAAGAGTTTGGTGAACCTATCCAACCTCCATAAAGCATCGGCTGACATAGCTGCCCCATCACCGGCCTGGGCTACCACACCCGGATGAGCTGCTCCAACTGGCTGAACTGCTGGAGTCTGAATTGGTGGAACTCCCTGCTCCGGAGTGCCAGTAGCAGGAGTCTGGGCCCCTCCTCCAGCTTGAGAGACGGCTAGTGCTACAGGAAGCAACCCTGCTCGGGTGACGTTCTCCATGAGACCCACCAATTGGACCAGAGCGTCCTGAAGGACTGGGGTAGCAATAAACCCCTCTGGGACCTGAGCTGGGCCCACCAGAACTGCTGGGGCTAGGGCCGGAACCTCCTCATCAATGTCGACCTGAGGCTCCACCACTGGTGCTGCTGCTCGGGGCTGAGCTCCGCCCCTACCTCGGCCTCTAGCACGGCCTCGGCCTCGCCCTCTGCCCCTAGCGGAAGCTTCCTGGGGCTCGGACTGCTGATCGGAAGATGAAGAAGCGCGTGTTCTCGCCATCTGCGAAAGAACAGAGTAGAAGTTCATTTAGCATTGAGAAACCAAACCGCACGACAAGAAAGAACAATTGTGAAACTTTTCCTAACTCGGTAGCCTCTGGGGGATAAATACAGACGTCTCCGTACCGATCCCTCAGACTCTACTAAGCTTGTCCGTGAGTTGTGAGACCTATGTAACCTAGCGCTCTGATACCAACTTGTCACGACCCGGATTTCCCACCCTCGGGAGTCGTGATGGCGCCTACTCGTAGAAGCTAGGCAAGCCAAATTAACTACTTTTCCATAAGTGACTACCTTTTTAACAATTTATAGTAACAATATAGAATAACGAAATTAAATAATAGCGGAAGTCTGAATTATAAAACTGAATCTGCGGAACAGTCAATGAAAGCCTCTACCTAAGACTGGTGTCACAATACTCACGAACGACTATGAATCACTAAATACAACGTTTGAAGGAAAACATAAGCTGTTTGTCTAGAATACAAAGAGGCAACAGACTAAAAGAGAGATTAAGGGAGACGCCGGGCTTGCGGACGCCTGCAAGGCTACCTCGGGTCTCTCTGGACTGAAGGTCTGCTCCCGTACTAATGATGCTGTTGCTGCTGCCCGAAACCTGGACCTGTGCAAAAATGCACAGAGTGTAGCATCAGCACAACCGGCCCCATGTGTTGGTAAGTGTCTGGCCTAACCCCGGCGAGGTAGTGACGAGGCTAGGACCAGACTCCAGATAAACCTGTGCAGATATATATACAAGTATAACGGAAAAGTAGCAAGAAAATAACAATTTAAACTGGGGAAGGGAGCATGCTTCAGGGGTAACTGATAGAAACAAAATATGAGGAATAATGATACGTATATCTACAGTTTAACTTCTAACAAGAGTGAAAAGATAGGCAACTTTCATATTCAACTCGTCTTGTCGCAGGCGTGCAACCGATCCCATTTCTCAATATCTCGTGGTAGGCGTACCATCCGCTCCATTTTAATATCACTCGTGGTAGGCGTACCACCCGCTCCCATTTCAATATCACTCGTGGTAGGCGTACCACCCGCTCCCATTTCAATATCACTCGTGGTAGGCGTACCACCCGCTCCCATTTCAATATCACTCGTGGTAGGCGTACCACCCGATCCCATTTCAATATCACTCGTGGTAGGCGTACCACCCGATCCCATTTCAATATCACTTGTGGTAGGCGTACCACCCGATCCCTTTACTTTCAACACAATACACAATACAATCCCGGCAAGGGAACAATCAAATTAATACTCTTTCCCGGCAAGGGAACTATAACAACAAGTCAAACATCCCGACAAGGGAGAGTCAGCTATAACCAATCCTATTCAACTTCTTCCTGGCACAACTAATACCAATATTTAATCACAACGTTCATAGGATCAAACAAGGGTACACAATTATCAAATTAAGACTCACGGTCATGCTTGACACCGATGCATGGATACTCGTCACCATGCCCACGCGTCGTACTCAACACAAACAAGTAGCAATTATGACTCAATTCCTAATCCGTCAAGCTAGGGTTAAACCAAACACTTACCTCAAACTTCCACGACCAATTCAATCCTCTACAACCGCTTTCCCTCTCGAATTCGGCTCCAAATCAACCAAATCTATACAATAATGACTTCATAGTATCAATATGTGCTAAACAAATCAAACCCAATGTCTAATTATAGCTTTTTCCTCATTTTTCCCCAAAAGGTCAAAAATGCCCTCGGGCCCACATGGTCAAAACCCGAGGTTTGAACCAAAACCCGATTACCCATTCCCCCATGAACTCAAATATATAATTTATTTTGGAATCGGACCTCGAATTGAGGTCCAAAACCCCCAATTTTTGGAAACTTAAGTTCTACCCAAAATTCCCAAGTTTCCCCATGGACGACCGCGTCCGCGCAGCACGCACCGTGGACCGCGCTAAGGCGACCGCGGGCGCGCTGGAGCCTGCAATTCCCTGAACCTGCAACATCTGATATTTCTAAGTCTAAGACCTCCCGGGACCTACTCAAAACTCACCCGAGCCCTCGAGGCTCTAAACCGAACATACACGTAAACTCAAAAACATCCTGCGGACTCATCCGTGCGATCAAATCGCCCAAACAACATCATAAACATCAAACTAGGCCTCAAGACCCATGATTCCCTTCCAAATTTTCATAAAAAACCAAGTATAGAGTTTTTAGCCCAAAACACGTCTAACGACGCCCGAATTCCACCAAACTTTACAGAAAGCGCTTAAACCATATATAAGACTTGTACCGGGCGTCGGAACCAAAATACGAGCCCGATACCACAGTCTTTTAATCAAATTTCATTTTCCAATTTTCTTAATTATTTTCAGAAAACAATTTCAAATAAAAATTCATTACTCGGACTTGGGACCTCGGAATTCGATTCCGGGCATACACCCAAGTCCCATATTTTCCTACGGACCCTCCGGGACCGTCAAATCACGGGTCCGGGTCCGTTTGCCCAAAAATGTTGACCGAAGTCAAACTTAATCAAATTTTAAATCTCAAGATTTAACATTTTTCTCACAGAATTCATATTTAAACTTTCCGGCTACGCGCCCGGACTGCGCACACAAATCGAGGCAGCCCCAAATGAGGTTCTCACGGCCTCAGAAGTACAGAGTGAGCAGGAATACAGGTGATGAACCTTTGGGTCGTCACAATTTCAACTTTGGTGGGTCCATACGGTATGGTAGAATAGAAATGGGCCGAGTGCCCGTAGGCAAATCGATGCAGAAGTCAATATCTTTGTCGGGTGGCATCACCAGAGATCTGCAGGAAACACCTCTGGAAACTCACGAGCAACTAGTAGAGAATCCATGGAAGGAACCTCTGCACTAGAATCAAGGACATAAGCCAAACAAGCTAGACACCCCTTCTCGACCATATACCGAGCCTTTGCGTAAGAGATAACTCTACTGGAAGAATGGCCAGGAGTCCCCCTTCACTCTAATTGAGGCAACCCCGGCAAGGCTAAGGTCACCGTCTTGGCATGACAATCCAATATAGCATGATAAGATGACAGCCAATCCATACCTAAAATGACATTAAAATCAACCATAACGAGAAGTAGGAGATCTACGCTTGTCTCGAGACTCCCAATGGTAACCACACGAACAATAGACACGATCTACAACAATAGAATCTCCCACAAGTGTGGACACATACGCAGGAGCACTCAAAGAATCATGAGTCACAACGAGATATGAAAAAATAGGATGACACGTAGGAATAAGTAGAGCCCGGATCAAATAGAACTGAAGCATCTCTATGGCAAACTGAGCCTGGATCAAATTTTCAATGAAACATTAGAATTTCTATTTCAACAACCGGACGTCCGAATCACGTCAAACCAACTCCGTTTCTCACCAAATTTTGCAGGCAAGTCATAAGTATAGTAATGAACCTATACCGAGTTCCGAAACCAAAATACGGACCCGGTATCAACAAAGTCAAACATTGGTCAAACCTTGAAATTCATTAAGCCTTTAAACTTTAATTTTTCAACAAAATGTGATAACTCGAGCTAGAGACCTCTGAATTTGATTTCGGGCATACGCCCAAGTCCCAAATTACAATACGGACCCACCGGGATCAAAACACAGATCCGGCTCATTTTGCTCAAAACATTGACCGAAGTTAACTAAAATGAAAGTTTAAGACAAAATTTCATACTTTATCAATTTATAATATAAAGACCTTTCAGAAAAAGATGCGGACTGCGCACACAAATCGAGGAAGGATAAAATGAGGTATAGGTTTCGAAACACAGAATTAAGGTCTAAAACTCTAGATGACCTGTCAGGCCATCATAAAAAGCTTCAACCAGTTGACTCACTTGAGACTCCAAGTTGCAAATTGTTACCTCTTGCCTTTGTATTTAACCCGTTTCTCATTATTTTGTTCCACAAGACACTTTAAAATATACCTGTCACGATCCAAAACCTAACCCATCGTGATGGCGCCTATCGTGGTAATAGGAAAGCCGACATTTTCAAAACACTTTCAACATTTAACAGATATGAATTAAGACATTTAAAATAACCGGAGTCTTTCATAAAAACGGGGTAACCCAAAACATAAGTGCGGAAAATAGCCCGACATCGGGGTGTCACTAAGTTATGAGCATCTAAACAACCAGTCCAGAAGCAGTGTCTACAAGAGTCTGTGTCAAAATACTAATACATGAAAGGAAAGATAACAAGGAGAGACATGGACTGCGAACGCGGGCTACTACCTCGTGAATATCCAGTACTCAACCACGCACGAGATCAACGTCCACCGTGTCCAGAAACACCTGGATATGCACATGCAGTGTAGGGTGTAGCGTGAGTACAAACCTAGTAAGTAACAATAATAAATAAGGAACTGAAAGGTAGTGACGAGCTACATAGTTATAGTTCATTTTCAATAATCTCAGTAAGGAATAGACATGCTTTCAAGTTCGACCGTTTAAGTCAAACAAGTTTTATATAGTTTCAAGTTCAATTAAATCGGATATAAAATCTTCCAGAAATATCACAACAATGATAGATAGAAACTAAGTGCAACAACAAATGAAAGCAAGTACAGTCTCTCAGGACAACAATCACTCAACTCATCTGAACAGCTCAATCACTCGGCTCTAAGCCCTCAGTACTCACACACGATAGGTATCTGCGCTCACTGGGGGTGTACAGATTCCGGAGGGGCTCATTCAGCTCAAGCGCTATATCACTGCGGCGTGCAACCCGATCCATAATATATAAATAGCCATAAGGCTCATTGCAGCGTGCAACCCGGTCCATATATATATATGTATATATATACACAACTCTAAGGCTCGTTGCGGCGTGCAACCCGATCTATATACATACAACCCTCCGGCTCGTTGCAGCGCAACCCGATCCATATATACACACATAGCTCACAGCTCGACACTCAGGCCCTATCTCAGTCACCAACCTCTCCAATTCCTCGGGCTCTTAGAAATCATATAAATCAACCCAAATAGAGATAATAACATGTATCAACAAGGAACAAGAAGAGATGGAGGTATGATATGCAAGGAAAATCATGACTGAGTATAAGACAACAAATAGCAGTTAATTCAACAAGTACACGACCTCTGCGGGTCCCAAAAGTAACATCATATAGCCTAAGCATGATTTCTAACATGGATTCCAGTCCAATTTCTATAACACTGAGAGAAAACATATAGCTAACAACAAGTTATTCCACTTTGCAGTTCCACAGAACGGACCGAGTCATAATTCCTATGGTGCACGCCCACACGCCCGTCACCTAGCATGTGCGTCACCTCCAAGATAATCACATAGGACAACATCCACGGTTTCATACCCTCAGGACCAAATTTAAAACTGTTACTTACCTCAATCCGAGAAAAACGCTACTCCAAAATGGATTTGCCTCGCGAGTCGGTCTCCGAATGTCCCGAATCTAGCCACAAGTAGTACAATACAATTAATATAGGCTAAAGGGATCAATTCCACAAGAAAACTAGTAAATTAGAGCCAAAATCCAAAATCGGCTTAAACCCGGCCCCGGGCCCATATCGAAATCTAACAAAAGTTATAAAACCCGAAAGCCCATTCACTCACGAGTCTAACCATACCAAATTTATCAAAATCCGACACCGTTTGGTCATCCAAATCCCTAAAATTCACTCTCCATATCCCTAGCTCTAAACCCCTAAAGTTCACCTCAAAAACTCACCAACTAGGTGTAAAATCAGTGGGGAAACATCTTTGTTGAAGATAAATGGGAACAAGGAGCTTACATCAGTAATCACTTTGAAACCCCTCTCAAAATCCTCCAAAATCCGAGCTCATGGTGGTGAAAATGGTGAAAAATCTAGAAGTCCCGTATTTATATGTTCTGCCCAGGACTTTCGCACCTGCAGCCTCTCATTCGCACCTGCGGAACTACTTCTACGGTAGCCATTGAGCTCACACCTGCGGAGTTGCTTCTATGGTCCTTTGTCCGCTTCTGCGAAAATGCCCAAACTTTCCCTCTTCGCATCTGCGGGCTCGCAGATGCACATCCTATCTCGCACTTGCGCCCCCTCCCCTTCGTGACCTTGCCCGCTTCTGTGGCCTTCCTCTTCGCTTCTGCGGGCTCGCACCTACGATGAAACTTCCACAGGTGCGATTACACCAGCTGAGTCCAAACTTTAGCAGTCTTCTAACTTCAAAACCTGATCCGTTAACCACCCGGAATCAACCTGAGGCCCTCAGGACCTCAACCAAATATACCAACAAGTTCCAAAACATCATATGAACTTGGTCGAATCCTTAAATCACCTCAACAACATCAAAACACGAATTACACACAGATTCAAGCCTAAGGAACTTTGAAATTCCAAATTCTACAAACGACGTCAAGACATATCAAATCCCGTCCGATTGACCTCAAATTTTGCACACAAGTCATAAATAACACCACGGACCTATTCCAACTTTTGGAAATCCAACCTGAACCCGCTATCAAAAAGTCCACTCCCGGTCAAACTTTCCAAAATTCTAACTTTCGGCATTTCAAGCCTATTTCTACTACGAACCTATAAAGCACAATCCGGACGCGCTCCTAGTCCAAAAGCACCTAATGGAGCTAACGGATCCATCAAAATTCAAATTCGAGGTCGTTTACACATAAGTCAACATTTGGTCAACTTTTCCAACTTAAGCTTTCAAATAAGAGACTAAGTGTCTCAATTCATTTCGAAATCACTTCGTAGCCGAACCATCTAACTCGATACGTCATAATACAGCTGTAAAACACAAAAGAAGCAGAAAAATGGGGGAACGGGGCTACAACTCTCGAAACGACCGGCCGGGTCGCTACAATACCTGATCTCCTTTATGTCAGCGTCCCCTAGTTCTTTATTTCTATAAACTTCACAAGTAAAAGTAAAACCATCATAATAAGGGTTTGGGGGCTGCTAAAAAAATAAAAGCCAACCGCATAGATGATTTTTATAAAGCCACACACATCACACATATTCCATACGTAAGATTGAGTTGGTATATATAACTTGCTCCGGGAGAATTTTGATAATTTTTTCATCAGTGATTTTCTCCACAATATGTATAAGAAAGATAAAAAATAGAATTACCAACATTAACTACAACAACAACAACACCAATATTAAATCTCCCATAAATGCAAAATGCCATATTTCTCAAATAAACAAGTAATATAAAATATAAAAACAAAATAAAATAAAAGTCCAAACTTGAAGCCTAACAACACTTACACCTACAACTACACTGTCAATTCACCGACAATGCCACTAAAATTTGACCTCGTCCAACTATGCCTTATAAAAATAACTAAACGGTCATTGCAAATATCTTCTGATTTTAAAGTCCGGAGTCGAATCCCACAAAGAACTAAAGTTTATCTACAACTGTTCACTCTCACTAAGAAGACAAATTCAAATAATTTTCTAAATTATTAAGATTAAGATTTTTATTTCTAAGTAATTGACTAAAAATATTAAAAACCAGTAAAATTATCAACTAAAGAGGATGAAGTCGGAGATAAAACTAAGGAGGCTTAGAGTTATCATTTCCCTAATTGCTACAATCCTTCTTGCCGTGTTATTGTCACGCCCCAACCTTGGGAGGCGTGGCTGGCACCCGGTGCCGCACTGGCCCGAGCGAACCACTCTGTAACTCATTCATTCCTTTTGTAACTATCATGGGCCATGTTGGCCACAACTCATAACATATAATTGTAAGTGGGCAAATGTTATATCAATAAACCTTCGTTCATAAAACATGAATACATATGGGCCGCCAAGGCCTCTGACATACTGTACATAATAAACAAGTGTCTACAAAGCCTCTAAGATTATTTGACATAAAATAGGACAGGGTACCGGCCTAGCCATAAGTCTGTAGGAAAATTCTGACACGATGACTCATAGACTCGGCTACACTCCAAATGAGGTGGAGTCTTACCGATCCTTCGCTGAAGCAAATCTCATCAACTATGAGGGCTCGTCAATTTGATTATCTACACTTCCAGGCATGAATGCAACATCCCCAACAAAAAGACGTCAGTACGAATAATGTACTGAGTATGTAAGGCATGTAAATCAGTACATAAAGAACATGGAAGAAATATGGAGTAAAGGACTCAACCTGTAAACCTGGAAAGCTCTGTAAATCATGAAATATTTATAATGTCATGCATATGCATATGAATGCCATGTCGTGCATAGGCACATGTGTTCATAACATCATCAAGCCTCTGAGGGCATCCCATCATATCATCTCGGCCATTGTGGGCAACGTCATCAACATATACCAACTGATCAGGTGGTGGTGCGTATATAACGCCGTAACCTTTTTCCCGTATCCCATATAAATATAATATACATGTATACGCGTATATAACGCCATCTGATCATGGGTCAATGTACATGCATGAATGCATGAAATGCATAAAAATATACGTTAATAAAATTCTCTCGGAATGCCATAAAACTCAATATGCCTTTGGATAAACTTTTTGATTACAAATTAACTTTTTGATTTTTAAGTAATAAGAAAAACATTGTCAAAGTTTTGACGTGCAAAATGAAACAAAAGGAAGACGACTATCTATATGTCATGTGAATTTCTTATACTATTGCGAAAGAAGAGTTGTTTCAGAGATCAGAACTGAGACCTGCAAAGGTCCCCACTTTGCCAAAAAACTTTTTCTTTATGCATATAATCTGAGTGAAGTCATATTAATGGAAACTTTTTCTTAAACTTGGCTATAAACATGATCTGTTTCTTTTTCTCATTTATGCATTGTACTTGGCGCCACTCACACGAGGAAGATAAGATATGTAAATGATGTTTTTAAGTGATGCATTAGCAGTCGTTTGAACAGTAGTCACTTAATTAGAAATCATTGCTTGTGGGAGAATACGTATTTCGGATAAACTTTATCAAATACGTATTTTTCTGAGACCCATGAACATATAATAAAATAATAGGACACATGGGAATTCAAGAACATAGGTACCTCTAATATTTATGAATAGAGTCATTTATGGAAGTTGTGCATTTTTTCGTTTCGTTTGTATCGTATGGATCATGCCAAAAGAAAGAAGGGATAGCCTTAACATACCTGGGTCGATTCTCTTGACAATCCCTTTAACACCGTTGATTGCGACATGCGTACCAACGGATTGAAGTAAAGAAAAATCCGTATAATATTCTTGAGAAAGATTATACCGGGCTTCTTTAGAGTCACATTGCTAAGATGCTTAAGAATTTTCTTTTTTTGCTGTAATCCTTGAACCCTACTTTAGAAATCCGTAACACCTTAAACAACCCGAAGCTGAAACAACCCACATCCTTGAAATTTCACATTATGAATGAAAATGATTCTTATGTCTTTATTTTTTTTGAGCAAACAGGTAATATATATATTAATAAGTAAGGAGCGTTCAGTACAGGTTTATCATAAGATGTGTCACGAAGGACACACTGGTTCCCTAAGCTTGCTAACAGTTGGCAAGCTTCAAAAGGTAGTAGTTTTTCATGAGTAGTAATTTCAAGTCTTTCCCTATCCACAAAATCTATTACATCACTTGGAGGTCTAACAAAAACTTTTTTGTTGCTTCCCTGGGCATTACTTCTTCCAGCTGCTCCAAAAACTTGACTATCCATATCCAGGCACTTCTTTGCTAGTTGATGAGCAGTCTTATTCCCCTGCCGGAAGGTGTGCTAGAGGATAACCTTCTGCTGGTGCATTAACCACCTGCAATCATTCACAACCTTGATAAATAAATTGTTACCTTCATGTATTGCCTGGATTACCTCTGTGCAATCCGTCTCTATTTCAAGTGGGAATAGTTTCCACTCTATTGCTGTTCTGAGATTTTCTCTTAGGGCTTTCAATTCTGCTGCTAGTGAACCATTTGCATGAGTTGATTTTGTAAAACCAACCATCCAATTACCATTGGCATTTCTGAAAACACCACCTAAGCCACAATTTTGGTTGTAGTTATTGAAACTGGCATCAGCGTTTAGTTTAAACCAACCCCTTGGAGGTTTGTGCCAATTGATTTTAATGAGTAATTTCGGAGGGTGTATAGAGATTTTCTCCGTGAGTAATTTGAATTCTATAGCCCTCTGCATGATAAGAGAATCATTGATCGGGTTGGTAGTATTATTATGGTTATTATTGTTTCTATTAATTCAAATGTGCCAAATGATAAACGGAAAATAAGAGTTCCAGTTTAAAAAAGCGTTATTAAGAGGATAGTTAAGGTCTCTTACTTGGATAAGCCAATGGGTACCATTTTGGCTATTGTGGTTTTGCCATCGAAGGCAAGCCCAAAATTGCTTGACGACTTTGCATTCTAGTAAAATATGCTTTACGAATTCTTCTTTAGGACTTTTACAGATGGGATAGAAAGGGTCAATGTTTAGTTCAATCTGTGAAAGGTATTTCCTGCAAGGGATTCGATCATGCAGGCATTGCCATAAAAAATATTTTATTTTGTTGGGGCAGTCTAGTTTCCAAATCCAGTCAAATTCTAAGTCAATGTTTTTTGGTGTTTCTAGAAGAGTATAACATGACCTAGTAGTGAACACCCCCTTATTGGTGAGGGACCAAATAGGTAAATCATTTGAGAGACCCTTGAGATGAATTTCTATTTTTGTGATATTTGCTAGCAGTTCCGGAGGAGGAGGAAATGATAGGCTATCCAAATTCCAATAGCAACCATCAAAGATATCTCTGATTTTTGTTAGAGTATCCCTAGTGGAGGGTGGGGTTATCACATTTTTTCTTAGGTTTCCAAATTTGGGGATCCAATTTGTCTCCCATATGTTAAGATCGGAGTGAAGGTGGGGGGACCATATAATACCCTTAGAGCAAATTTCCCAACCTTTGCAAATACTTTTCCAAACGAAGGAAGACCTATTCATTGTGGGACTAGTACAATAGTATGAGATGATAAGCTTGGCCCAAGGGATTGTGGCATTAGTGAGAAGTCTCCAACTTAGGCTAGCTAGAGTACACAAATTTTTATTAAGAGCATTATGGATACCTAAGCCACCATTGGGTTTAGGTTGGCAAAGGGTAGACCAGTTGACTAGGTAGATTTTTCTTTTTTCTGTTGAGCTACCCCATATAAAGTCTCTTTGAAATTTGTCAATCTATTTTAGGGTTTGCTTCGGAAGAAGGGTGTATTACATATAGTGGTTGGGAATGGAATTTAGGCACGATGTTGCAAGGGTTGTTCTTCCATCCAGATTAAAGAATTTTATTTTCCATGATGCAAGTTTGGTTCTCATCTTGTCGATTAGGAATTGATAGTCCCTAGGCTTTGGGCTATGGTTTAAGATAGAAAAACCAAGGTAGGTGCCAAAATTAGTACTTTTTTTAATTCCTAACATATTGATAATATCCCTAATAAGAGTATGATTACTATTTTAGGAGAAGAGTATTTTTGATTTTGTAATATTGATACATTGACCTGATAGGGAACAAAGTTGGTCAAGTCCATATTTAATGGCTTGACATGATTTATCATTTGCTCTAGCCATTAGGGTAAGATCGTCTGCAAATAATAAATGAGAGATTTTTGGACATCTATGTCCTAAGGATATGGGATCCCAATTTTTAGTATCCACTTGGTGCTCTATGTATCTAGTGAGCATTTCCAGGCAGAGGATAAAGATATATGGCCAACATGCGGAGGGATAGTGATGTTGCCATATCTTAAGGAAGGATTTTGTTGAGATCCTTCGGATAACACAAGATTTTGGAAAGATTTTTTTTAGGGGAGGGTTTAGGGTAGTAGGGGTAGGTTTATTAGGAGGGTCAGAAGTGTCCGTTAAGGTGCCATTTTGCATGGCATTGTTTGTATCTAAAATGTTGGTATCATTTGATGCCACGTTGGAGTCACTCATACAAGTGTCATTTCTCCAAATTCCAAGTCATCACTTAATTGAGTAAATTTATTATTACAAAGAAAATTAGTATTAGCCATAGTGGTTTTTGGCGAAACCGTTAGCTTATTGTCTAAGAAGTGGTTTTTGTTTAGAGTAGTGGTTTGATCTTTAGCAATGATAGGTTGAGTGTTAACTTTTGAGGGTTGATTAGAAGTTGGATGATCTTTAGTTTTATATTGAAGCATTTGAGTATCCAAATACTTACCTGTATTAGCATTGAATAGTTTTACCGAAATACCTGGACCATTACTGCCTTTTACTTGGGTGTTGGCAGGTTGAGATGAAATTTTCTACCTTGATTTTTCCTTTTATTGAATGAAACAGTTATCCATTCTGCTTCATTAACTCCCTTTGCAGCTGTAGGTTGATGAACTTGTCCTGCATGGTAAGGATCGTTGCTTTGCTTCTTGATATAGCTGCACTGTCTCATTGTGTGACCAAATCGACCACAGTTTTTGCAAGGGAAATCTTCCCCTTCATAGTGAATGTATTTCTTGTGGTGTCCAACAAATAAGTAGGGTTGGACTGGGATTTCTAGAGGAATTTCAACACAAATCCTTGCATATCGACCTCATAGGGTTGTTGATGTACATGTGTCAATTTTCAGTAGGCGTCCAATTGCATTTCCAATTTTTTCTAGGATTTTACCGTCGTAAAATTTCGTTGGCAATTGAGGAAGCCTAATCCATACAGCGGAGGTAGTTAATTTTTTATTTTTAGCCACAAAGTTAGGTTTCCATCTGGAGATGGACAGAAAAGGACCATTTATGAACCATGGACCTAGGTGGATAGTTTATCCATGTTTTCCTTCTTTTTGAATTTGATATATAATAGTCTTCACCAAGATCAATTAGTGAGAAATATTCCGTTGGATTCCATAGATCTTGAATTTTCCTCTTTAAATAGTGATGTAGCATACGTTTTCCTACTAGTTTGATTATGATAGAATATTTTCATAGTTCATAGATGCGTTGTCTATCCTCCGTTGAAAGTGAAATTTTTATAACTCCTCTTGAGTTGTCTTCTGGATCATGCACAAGCTCCTTTACTTCTATTGAGTTTGTTGTGTAGAGCATATCCTCTTGTTCTATTGTAGAAGCAAAATTCATTGGGTTTGATTCCAATAATTTGTCCTTAAAGGATGTTAACTTTTCCAAATCATTTTGCAAGGGTTGAGATGGGCTAAAGATTCTCTTTCTAAAATGATATGTAACTTAGGTCATAGCACTTGTCCTAGTCTTTCCACCTAGACTAAAACTATTAAGAGTCATTACTTTGAAGAAAGGGTGGCTGCCACGTGGGGGTGGGGAGGGTTCGTCTTATCTACCCATAACTCATTAATTAATTAGGTAATGACCCGTTACCTGGTAATTAATCAATTACCCGCATAATTAAAAATTATCTCAATTTACTTAAAATACTACTCATTTTTAACACACTTTATATATCATATTAATATGGTCATGTGGTATATTATTAGCCCATAAATACGAGGTATTATAGCTTGGATCGTATTTTATTTCAAATTGTCAAAGTTCGACGAAACTCATTTTCTCCGATTTGCTTACCCTCTCACCTCCACGAATTTACTTATCACTTGTTTGTAATACCATAAATACTTATAATCTCGAAAATAGTCTTGTCCACATCCTAAAGTACTACTATTAATATTAAAATATTAAAAAATTATGGTACCATATAAAATTAATACATACACCATTATTTTATTAAAACATCCATGTAAAAATACGAATATTTTGTCAACTTCTAATTTTCCCAATCTCATATAAAAATACAAATTTTTGTAGGCTTGATTCTTAAATCATATTAAAATTTTTGCCGCCTGCTTAGCTCAACCATTAGTCCTATATTTCCATTTAAACAATTCTGTAAGTAAAAAGACATTAAATCTCTTTCCAACACAACAAAAACACACAAAACCCAAAAAAATAATTCATATCTTTACAATAAAGAAAATCTAATAAACTTTTCTCATATTATGTGTATAATTTAAAATATATTCGAAAGTAGTAATATTAATAATTATATAAAATTATATATTTTTTTTAAATTTTACAAAAACGTTCCACTCGAAATACCACATCAAATATATATAACGGTGTCGATGTTGTTAAATTTACGGGGTGTATAATCTCAAAGATATATTCGCTACTGATCATGAGCACTCAACTTACCGTAATTCTCTCGAACTACTCTAGCTGGCAATTTCTCACAGCTCACTATGATCACGCTAAAGCTTCTTTATCTCTAATCACGCTTTTCAACCCTCCGTATTGATCTGTCATATACCTAGGGAGTGATGTTATTCAACAACTGCCTAAAATCACGACCCAAAACCCGACCCGTCGTGATGGCGCCTATCGTGAAACTAGGCCAGCCTCAACTCAAAAATTAATAATAAGTATGAAAAAATTTACGGAAACTTTTAACAGTTAAAGAACTATTTGAAACATAAGAAATTCCAAGAATAAATACAATACAGCCCAAAATCGGGGTGTCACTGAGTGCATGAGCGTCTAAGGAAAAATACATAGTCTCATAAAATGTCTAAGGGAACAACTGAAATATGACTGGAAAGTAAGGTGGAGAGCCAAGGCCTGCGAACGCCGTGCAGGTACCCCAATAATCTTCTAAGTCAGAAGCCTCGATCAAATATCCGCCACTGGATCCAAAGTGCCTGAATCTCCACATGAGGTGCAGGGGGTAACGTGAGTACACCAACTCAGTAAGTAACAAGTCCAACCTTTGGACTGATAGGTAGTGACGAACTCAACATCCTCAAGGATAACAGAAATAATGTACAGAAACGTAGGCATGCTTTCAGTTAAATAAACAGCTCGAACAGTAAAACAGAGCAGGTATGAACAAGGTAAAGGAGTGTAACTCTGCTACATCTACATGTCAATGCACATGCTATATAGAATGCACCATGCTGAGTGCCTCATGTGCCCACAACCTCAAATGCTCATCCAGTCAGTACTGCATATGGCTCATACGGCCCAGGGAAGATCCATCCCGGAATATATACACCTCTGATAGCAATCACTCAGTACAGAGGAAGGCCATTCCAGCCTACGGAGAAGATCTATCTCAAGATAATATCAATAACAAACTCACAACCACTCGGTACTGTATATGGCTCACAAGGCCCAGGGAAGATCCATCCCGGGATATATACATATCACTGACAATAGTCTTCCAGTACCGAGGAAGGCCATTCCAGCCTATGGAGAAGATCCATCTCCAAATATAAATATTTCGGACAAGATCCATGTCCAGGGAAGATCCATCCCTCAATATCATCAACTGCGCTCACTGAGGGTGTAAAGACTTCGGAGGGGCTTCTCTGTTTAGCCCAAGCGCTATAACAAAGCCAACGAAGGCATGTTCAATATCTCGCTGCGACGTGCAGCCCGATCCCACACTGTCACTCAATATCAGGATCTCGGCCTCACTCAGTCATGTGACGACCCGGCCCGTCGTCACGTGAGTTACCGCCCCGTTTTCCCCATATTATGTTTCTCCATGCTTCATTATCGGTATTTGAGGTGATCGAGTTGAATCGGATTGGTTTTAGATGGAAATGAGACACTTAGTCTCTTTAAGGAAAGCTTGTTTTGGAACCGAAAGTTGACTATTGAGTTACAGGGCTCGGATGTGATTTCCCGTGATTCGTTTAGCTTCGGGGGATGATTTGTGGCTTAAGAGCGTGATCGGAAGTGATTTTGGAGGTCCGGCGTGGAATTAGGCTTGAATTGGCGAAGTTAGTATTTTGGCGAATTCCGGTTGATGGGTGAGATTTTGATCCGGAGGTCGGAATGGAATTCCGAGAGTTGCAGTAGTTCCGTTAGGTGATTTTGGATGTGTGTGCAAAATTTCAGATGATTCGGAGGTGTTTTGGTTGGGTTTTTAATCGAATGTGAGTTTTCGGAAGAATTTGAAGTACTTAGGCTTGAAATTGATGAGAAATGAGGATTTTTGTGTTGTTGGATGTGTTTTAAGATTTGGAACAAGTTTGAATAGGGTATTGGATCATGTCTGTGCTTTTGGTTGAGGTCCCGGGGGCCTCGGGGTGAGTTCGGATGGTTAAACGGGAGTTTTGGGAGTTTGCATATAGCTGAAGATCTGCTGCATCTGGTATTCCCGCTTCTGCGGGTCTTGGACCGCAGAAGCGGAGGCGCTTAAGCGGGGGAGTCACCGCAGAAGCGGTCCATGGGTTGGTAAGGTGGAACTGCAGAAGCGGACCATTCTTCGCATTAGCGGGTCCGCAGAAGCGGATTGGTAGTCGCCGAAGCGGTGTTGACCTTGAGAGGAAGTTCCGCAGAAGCGGAAATATAGCCGCAGAAGCGGTTTGGCATTTTTAAATGAATATCCGCAAAAGCGTGATTTTGGCCGCAGAAGCGGTCCCGCATAAGCGGAAGCGGGAGCGCAGAAGCGAAAACTGGACTGGTTAGAAGGGGTTTTATTGAATATTTCATCCGCGAGCTTGGGATATTTTCCACCATTGTTGGGCGATCTTGAGAGCTTTTGGCGAGAATTTAAGGGAGTTTTGACTGGGAATCGATTGGAGGTAAGTCCCTTAGCCTAAATATATGAGATTATGATAAATTAAATATAGAAATTGGTTGAAATTCATCAAAAGGGGGTAAAGCTAGGGCTTGAGAATTGGTAATTTAAAAATGGAAATTGAAGGGTCAAATGGACTCCGATTTTGATAAATTTGATATGTATGGACTCGTGGCGAGACGAGGAATCCGATGATGTGAATTTTATAATTTTTCGAGAAGTGGGCCCGGGGCTCGGGTTTTGCCAACTTCGTGATTTTTGATGTTTTTCGAGTCTGTTCGATTGGGTTATATCCCCTTAGCCTATTGTAATGTATTCCTTGTGGTCTTGATCAGATTTGATGCGCGAGGAGGTCAATTCGAGAGGAAAAGGCATAGCGAGCTAGACTTTGGGCCGACTTGAGGTGAGTAATGGGTGTAAATGATATACTGAGGGTTTGAGACCCCGGAATTTCACATCGTACCGCTATATTGAGGCGAGGCACGAGCTCTATGACGAGTGCGGGGCTGTCGGTTATTGGGGATTGTGACTTGGTCCGTCCCGGTGATGTTTTATTGTGTTTTTCTACTAGAACTTGTTAGAAATCATCGTTATTTGGATTTGACTGTTGTATTTGGGCTTCGTGCCGGTTATTTGGATCCTTCAGGGATTGATTTCACTGATTGCATACTTTGCACATTGTTTAACCTCATTCCAAGGTTTTAAGTACTATTTTTGCAAACCCAGCCCCTTTTTCTAAACTTGAAAATTCAAATGATATTTTAAATGATATTTTGGGCTGTGGATTACTGATTTAAAAGTGCCCGAGGGGCTTATTGTGATTTCTGGATTTATGGATGGCTCGGGCTGCACGCCGCAGCAGTACTATGTGATATTGAGGCCGAGGGCCTGGTTGGTGCCACGAGATGGCTTATTTGCGCTTGGGCTGTAGGAGCCCCTCCGGAGTCTGTACACACCCCCAGTGAGCGCCGTCGACGTTAAATATATGGTTGGCTCGGACTGCACGCCGCAGTGGGTACCTGAGTGTACCGATATTTGCATTGCATTGCATTATGGCATTAGTCCTTACCTATTACCTGTCATGGTTCTTTCTGTACTATTACTTTATTGACTCGTCGGTTTTACTGTTAAGGTTTGGTACTGCCTGGTATAGTGGCCTTTGGTTTTTCATTGATTTCTTATCTTCAGTTGTTATTTATGCTTATTACTCAATGAGTCGGAGTACTCACTTTACTCCCTGCACATTGTGTGCAGATTTAGGTGCATCACAGTCTGAGGGAGGACCTGTCTAGCTGGGCAACATTTCACCGGGAGCATCGAGGTAGCTGCATGGCGTTCGCAGCCTTGATCCTTCCCTCCTATCCCTATCTTTCATTATTCCGTTTCTTAGACAGTCTTGTTATAGGATGACACTCTGTATTAGAGGCTCGTAATCGTGACACCGGATCCTGTTTTGGGTTATGTTCTAGTATTTTTATTGGTTTTCAGTATACTACTCCGTGCTCATAGTGGTTTGATAAGATGGTTTAGTAATTTAGTATCTGTGCTCGAATTCCTGAATTATCATAAGTTGAGATTTGTTGTTGAATGGTCGGGCTTGCTTAACAATGTGTTGGGCGCCATCACGATCGGGGTTTGGGTCGTGACAAGTCATCACTCTCTAGTCTCACACACACGGGCTTAAAATGTCATAATACTAGCCCGAATAATGATATGATGTGTCAAATAACAATAATCGAGACTGAGGCATGATATGATATGCACGAACAGGACTGAGTACATAATATCAATGAAGCAAATGATATGACAGCAAGAAATGACCTCTCGGGTCTCAACAGTATTGGCGTGAAGCCATAACATGATAATTAGCATGATTTGCAGCTCATTAACTTAATCACATAATTACAACACAGATATCAACAAGAAAGAGTCACTAAGCGGTACCATGGAATGATCCAGGCCGCAGTTCTCATGGTGCACGCCCACAACCCTGTCACTTGGCATTTGCGTCACCTCAATAGTAATCATAGAACACATAGTTCGGGGTTTCAAACCCTCAGAACGAAGTTTGGAAGCGTTACTTACCTCAAGCCAAGCCAAACTCAAGCCCGCAATGCCCTTGCCTCCCGATTCAGCCTCCAAATGCTCCGACTCTAACCAACATCAATATATTATCATCAATATACGCTAAAGGAATGAAGCTCATACGAAAATTATCAATTTAAACCAAAAATCCCGAAATTGCTCAAACCCGGCCCCCGGGCCCATGTCTCGAAATTCGATAAAAGTCACAAAACTAGAATCCTTACACTCTCACGAGTTCATACATACCAAATACATCAAAATCCGACCACAAACAACCCCTCCAATCCCTAAATCAAAGTCTCCAATTTCAAACCCTAAACCCCCAATTTTAACCACTAATTTCAATAAATTCCATGTCTAACCAGTAAAATATCATCATAGAAACAAGTTTTAGTTCCAAGAATCTTACCTCCACGAAATTCCCTTGAATTCCCTCTTAAATCTCTCTCAAAAGCTCCAAGGCCGAGCAAAAAATGGTGAGAAATGGCCTAAAATTCGCGAAGACAAGAATTTATATGATCTGCCCAGGGGTTCCGCTTCTGCGGTCCAATACCGCACTTGCGACCCCCGCACCTGCGACTTAAAGTCCGCTTCTGCAGAATTTCACTTACACACTCCTTCCGCACCTGCGATCAAGTCACCGCATTTGCGGGCTCGCAGGTGCGACATACCCTCCGCATCTGTGATGCTCGCCCAACCAGTTGGCCTTCGCTTCTGCGATCGATACACCGCTTCTGCGGCTCGCACCTGCGGTCCCCATTCCGCAGGTGCGGTTATGATAGAAACTCAGCAGCTTCAGCTGCAAATTCCGACTCCCAAACTTCCCGATAACCATCCGAAATCATCCCGAGGCCCCCGGGACCTCAACCAAAAGTACAAACAAGTCACATACCACTATTCAAACTTGTACCAGTCCCCGGAACACTCAAAACAACGCCGAAACACCAAATCACCCTCGGATTCAAGCCTAAGGATTTCAAAAACTTTCGAATTCCGCAAACGATCAAAAAGTCAATCAAACCTCAACCGAATGGCTTAAAATTTTGCA
Source organism: Nicotiana attenuata (assembly GCF_001879085.1). Taxonomy (NCBI): domain Eukaryota; kingdom Viridiplantae; phylum Streptophyta; class Magnoliopsida; order Solanales; family Solanaceae; genus Nicotiana; species Nicotiana attenuata. The sequence continues at coordinate 64,654 of NW_017671483.1, forward strand.
CACACGTCACAAATGACACCACGGACCTACTCCTACTTTTGGAATTCCATTCCGACCCCGATATCAAAATTTCCACTACCAACCGGAAAGCGCCAAATCCAATTTCGCTAATTCAAACTTAAATCTACCACGGACCTCCAAATTACATTCCGAACACGCTCCTAAGTCCCAAATCACCTCACGAAGCTATCCAAATCATAAAAACTAAATTTCGAGATCGTTTACTCACAAGTCAACTTTCAGTTGACTTTTCCAACTAAATGGCCAACTTAAGAGACTAAGCGTCTCATTCCTCCACAAAACTACTCCGAACTCGAACCAACCAACCCGATACCACATAATACAGTTGAACAAGACATAAAGAAGCAGAAATGGGGGAAACAGGGCTGAAATTCATAAAACGACCGGCCGGGTCGTTACATCCTCCCCCACTTAAACATACGTTCGTCCTCGAACGTGCCCAGAGTTGTTCCGAAAACCATCAAATTGCTGAATAACCTTACCATGCACATACCCGGGGGTGATCCACGTCACCCTATCTCATATAGGTCTGATATCACAATGTAATTGAAATTTCAAAATCCAACCTAGCCCATAAACCATAGAACCAAATTTCCACTTCCGAAATTATCTATAGTATCAGAATCTCACATCTACACACCCAAATAAATCTAGACACGCTGTATCAAGCCATAACCACAATTCAAGATGGAAATCACAAGATATACCATACCACTCGAACACTCATAGTGGAAACTTCAAATCACAGCAACTGCTCAAACAACCTAATACCGGTAATAAACCTCTTATCAAATAAAGCCTCATTCCAACACCTTCGTATACTTCCAATGATGAAAGAGACACGCAAAAAGTCATAACCATTCCTCAGATCAACCATTCGTGAAACTCCCTCTCCTTTGGCAAGGACCATAGTAAATCTCTAAGCCGAATCCCGATATTATCCTTCCAACATGCTGAAATCGAATGCGATAGTATTCATTCTAGATCCCAATGACCTCACCTCATCCAACACGACTACTCTAGTGACATAATACCTCGGTACAATCTAAATCCACAACTCGTGCGACCCGCGCACCAATAAGCAACAATCCAAATGTACTCAAATCATGGAACAGTGACTCAAATGAGAGAGCTGTACCTCAAGCTCACCAGTACCACCACAACACAATGCTGAGAACCCATCGCACATTGTAGAACCAGAACACACGAATCTAACCCGAAAGGACATAACCAATATGCCATCCACCGAGCAATACCCACTACTCTTCCCGCTTGAATTCCACCATGAGACCCCACTAGAACCGCACCATATGTGCCTATAACCAACAAATCATAACTCCTCGCAACACGGAAAGGTAACTCATAGATCACCCTAGAGCACTAATAAGCTCAATAACAATCGAATCAACACATCCCTCAACAATAGCAACTCGGAGTTAACAAAGCCGACTCGATGCAGAACACACATCCGTATTGGTCTACCAATGAATCTCCTTATCAAGAAGTTTCTGAAGCTGCCTCTTCAACGCCTTTAACTCCGCCGGTGCCATACGATACGGTGGAATAGAAGATGGACTGAGTGCCCAGCACCAAATCAGTATTGAAACAAATAACCCTGTCCGGCGGCATGCCCGGCAGGTCTGCAGGAAACACATGTGGAAAATCCCTCACCACCGAAACTCAATCAATGGTAGGAGTCTCTGCACTGACACCCCTCACGAAGACCGAATAAGAAAGACAACCCTTCCCAACCATTCCCTGGGTCTTCAAAAATTAAAAATCACCCTACTGGGAACATAACCCGTCGAATCTCACCACTCAATCAGTGGCATCCCCGGCATAGCCAACGTCATCGTCTTAGCGGAATGGTCCAAATTAGCACGACACGGAGACAACCAGTCCATACCCAATATCATATCAAAATCGAACATACTAAGCAACAAAGGATCCACCCGGGTCTCCAAATCCACATAGCACACGAATCACCATATCTGATCCCAACTCCACCACTTGAATATATAACACACCTCTAATACTCAATCATTGCACGAGGGATACTCCTATACTCTTCTGTGCTACCAAGCAACTTGAATATCAGCAGGCTATCCAACAAAAGAGCGCCGCAATACCAATGAAGTACCTTTAACTCAAACACATTGCCCTTTCTGAAATGTTTACCCTCATCAAGCCGCACAATTCGTAATATCATTTGCCTAATCATCTGAAACTGCCCGTGCTGCCTAAGAACTCATGACCTTCCTTTTCGAACTTAATTGTGACCTTACACATGCCAATCTCAATCCTTCACAACATACCGCACATACTATGACATCCTATGATATATGTGAGAACTTCATAGTCCACTCCAAACCACAAGCAACTATGTACCCAACCAGCCAAGAACATTCCATTTGATCCAATCTAGAAGAAAATTGCTATACATCACATGCTCCTCAAGCCAGTAGAAATTTTACATCTCTAACCGTGGTAGAAACCATCAAGAATTCCCCGAATCCCATTTGCACAAAACCAAACCGTTAGAATCGAATCCTCCTAACTCAACCCAGCCACGCAAGCCACCGAAAACCCAAGAGCATAGCCGCGATACACCTGTAGAAACTCATTACCTCATAAGCACGCAAAGAACTAATCATATCCCTTACCATGCCGATCCGGCCTACTACCAAGCAGTCCTATCTATCCAAGTTACTTCTAAATTTCTTTCAAATTGATATTTCCCCTTGCCATAATACCGCAGTCCTCAATCTAGACTCACCACACGAGACTCAAGCATGAGACCATACAGTCTAAGTCTCATAAGCCGCTGGATACTCTCTTAAATACTCCCAAAAGTACCACATTCAAAATACTTATCCTGAAGAGACGACCTGCGAATCTAGAGCCATTACCTTTGCCTTCCTGATACTGATGTGTAGAATCCATAATGATATAGAAATGACACAAGTCTTGCAACCCTCTAATGTAAACCTCAGTTCCTGGCCAAATACACCTCTTGAAGATCTCCAATTGTTACATATAAGTCTTGAACCCATTAAAACCACTCTTGGGAGTCATCCACTCTACTCAGGTTTCAATTACACTGATCAGACGAATCGAACAACCTGTGCCCCATTAGAACCGCAACACCTCTGGAAGTAACCCCACCTTAACGCAACCAAATAAATTCCTGCTCTATGCGCTGTACATCCTTCACCATTAATAACTCAAGTTATTCCGTGATTCTCATTTACCCATAAAGCATGGCATAACCTTTATTAAAATTTCCTTTACTTGAGCCATCCTTGATCTCAACCCCTGCAAGCCCCAACCGATTCACTGATATACTTCAAACTGAAACCAATACAACACGTAACCGTGCAATCAACTAATCAATAGCGGACTCCCCCACTTGGCTCAAAGCCATAGACCAAAACACCCAAAAACTCACAATGCCCATACTTTATTTCTGCCATAATACCGTAGTGAGATTCAACTAAACCCTTCATAAGTTCATGCCACACAAACCATCTAGTGTTTCAAATCACCTGCAATTCTCGCATTCACCCTCGTAACAGTCAAGACAACTCCCGTACGCGATCCAAGCTCAAACTACAACACATATATTTCACTGGTAAAAGAGGACTTTCAACAAACAACATAGGGTTCACACCACTTCAGAACACTCCGTAGGAGATAACCCACCTGCTCCGCCTCAAACTAACTTCACTCTATACCCTTCCACCGCCATAAACATCACACAATCACCAAATCTTCCTGAGTCTGAACTCATATCGTAACATGAAAAGATCCTTCACACACTCATAACTCGGTGGCTATACATAAAATCAAGATGGAAATCAAGCACCTAATAGTTCCTTCTATCCAGAAGCAGACCCTTCTCGTCATATTCAATTCATATGAACACATCTCGCAGTCACATCATACTCACCACATAGTCATCCCGTCATCACTCCCAGTTATAGGGACACTACCGGACATACAAATCCAGAAGCACGTGCTCACAGAATCAACACCTCAGTGTTCAAGCTACAAGCAAATCCCGGCTTCAAGTCCTCCAGACTGGCCCAACATCAACACACAGAATCACATCTCTCCCTTCGATCAGGGAATCACAAGCCGTCGATGCACAGCTGATACCGAGCGCTCATGCGCGCACACGAATGCGTGGAAGGAATTCAAGGCGTTAAGCTTCAAGCTGAATCAATGTCGCACGATAGGAATTCAAGAATGTAAAGTTTATTTCCTAAGGGTTCTGCAACCTCTCGAAGATAAGTACAGACGTCTCCGTACCGATCCGTGAGACTCTACTAAACCCGCTCATGACTCGTGAGACCTATGTAACCTAGGCTCTGATACCAACTTGTCATGACCCAAAACCCGACCCGTCGTGATGCCGCGTATCGTGAAACTAGGCCAGCCTCAACTCAACAATCAATCCGATAATAATAAGTATGAAAACATTTACGGAATATTTTAACAGTTAAAGAACTATCTGAAACATAAGAAATTTCAAGAATAAATACAATCCAGCCCAAAACCGGGGTGTCACTGAGTGATGAGCATCTAAGGAAAAATACATAGTCTCATAAAATGTCTAAGGGAACAACTGAAATACGACTGGAAAGTAAGGTGGAGAGCCAAGGCCTGCGAACGCCGTGCAGGTACCTAAATAATCTTTCAAGTCAGAAGCCTCGATCAAACATCCGCCACTGGATCCAAAGTGCCTGAATCCGCACACGAGGTGCAGGGGGTAACGTGAGTACAGCAACTAAGTAAGTAACAAGTCCAACCTTTGGACTGATAGGTAGTGACGAACTCAACCTCCTCAAGGATAACAGAAATAATGCACAGATACGTAGGCATGCTTTTAGTTAAATAAACAGCTCGAACAGTAAAACAGAGTAGGTATGAACAAGGTAAAGGAGTGTAACTCTGCTACATCTACATGTCAATGCACATGCTATATGGAATGCACCATGCTGAGTGCCTCATGTGCCCACAACCTCAAATGCTCGTCCACTCAGTACTGTATATGGCTCATACGGCCCAGGGAAGATCCATCCCGGAATATATACATCTCTGATAGCAATCACTCAGTACTGAGGAAGGCCATTCCAGCCTACGGAGAAGATCCATCTCGAGATAATATCAATAACAAACTCACAACCACTCGGTTCTGTATATGGATCACAAGGCCCAGGGAAAATCCATCCCGGAATATATACACATCACTGACAACAGTTATCCAGTACCGAGGAAGGCCATTCCAGCCTATGGAGAAGATCCATCTCCAAATATAAATACTTCGGACAAGATCCATGTCCAGGGAAGATCCATCCCTCAATATCATCAACTGCGCTCACTGGGGTGTAAAGACTCCGGAGGGGCTTCTCTCTTTAGCCCAAGCGCTATAACAAAGCCAACGAAGGCATGTTCAATATCTCGCTGCGGCGTGCAGCCCGATCCCATACTGTCACTCAATATCAGGCTCGGCCTCACTCAGTCATCACTCTCCAGTCTCACATACACGGGCTCAAAATGTCATGATACTAGCCCGAACAATGATATGATGTGTCAAATAACAATAATCGAGACTGAGGCATGATATGATATGCATGAATAGGACTGAGTACAGAATATCAATGAAGCAAATGAGATGACCGCAAGAAACGACTTCTCGGGTATCAACAATATTTGCGTGAAGCCTTAACATGATAATTTGCATGATTTGCAGCTCATTAACTTAACCACATAATTATAACACGGATATCAGCAAGAAAGAGTCACTGAGCGGTACCATGGAATGATCCAGGCTGCAATTCTCACGGTGCACGCCTACAAGCCCGTTACTTGGCATTTGCGTCACCTCAATAGTAATCATAGAACACATAGTTCGGGGTTTCGAACCCTCAGAACCAAGTTTGGAAGCGTTACTTACCTCAAGCAAAGCCAAACTCTAGCCCGTGATGCCCTTGCCTCTCGATTCGGCCTCCAAATGCTCCGACTCTAACCAACATCAGTATATTATCATCAATATACGCTAAAGGAATGAAGCCCATACGAAAATTATCAATTTAGACCAAAAATCCCAAATTTGCTGAAACCCGGCCCCCGGGCCCACGTCTCGAAATTCGATAAAAATCACAAAACTAAAATCCTTACACTCTCACGAGTTCATACATACCAAATACATCAAAATCTGACCACAAACGACCCCTCAAATCCCTAAATCATAGTCTCCAATTTCAAACCCTAAACCCCTAATTTTAACCACTAAATTCCATAAATTCCATGTCTAATCAGTAAAATATCATCATAGAAACAAGTTTTAGTTCCAAGAATCTTATCTCCACGAAATTCCCTTGAATTTCCTCTTAAATTTCTCTCAAAAGCTCCAAGGCCGAGTAAAAATGGTGAGAAATGGCCTAAAATTCGCGTAAGCAAGAATTTATATGATCTGCCCAGGGGTTCCGCATCTGCGGTCCAATACCGCACCTGCGGCCCCGCACTTGCGACTTAAAGTCCGCTTCTGCGGAATTTCACTTACACACTCCTTCCGCACCTGCGATCAAGTCACCGCATCTGGGGGCTCGCAGGTGCGACATACCCTCCACATCTGCGATGCTCGCCCAACCAGTTGGCCTTCGCTTCTGCGATCGATACGCCGCTTCTACGGCTCGCACCTGCGGTCCCCAATCCGCAGGTGCGGTTATGACAGAAACTCAGCAGCTTCAGCTGCAAACTCCAATTCCCAAACTTCCCGATAACTATCCGAAATCATCCCGAGGCCCCCGGGACCTCAACCAAAAGTACAAACAAGTCACATACCACTATTCAAACTTGTACCAATCCCCGGAACACTCAAAACAATGCCGAAATACCAAATCACCTTCAGATTCAAGACTAAGGATTCCAAAAACTTCCAAATTCAAGCAAACGATCAAAAAGTCTATCAAACCTCACCCGAATGACCTGAAATTTTGCACACACGTCTCAAATGACACCACAGACCTACTCCAACTTTCAGAATTCCATTCCGACCCCGATATCAAAATTTCCACTACCAACCGGAAAGCGCCAAAATTCCAATTTCGCTAATTCATGCCTAAATCTACCACAGACCTCCAAATTACATTCCGAACACGCTCCTAAGTCCCAAATCACCTCACGAAGCGATCCCAATCATAAAAACCAAATTCCGAGATCGTTTACTCACAAGTCAACTTCCGGTTGACTTTTCCAACTAAATGGTCAACTTAAGAGACTAAGTGTCTCATTCCTCCAGAAAACCACTCCGAACTCGAACTAACCAACGCGATACCATATAATACAGCTGAACAAGACACAAAAAAGCAAAAATGGGGGAAACGGGGCTAAAATTCATAAAATGACCGGCCGGATCGTTACACTAAATATATATTCTCTTTCGAGCAACACATAAAAAATAGGCACAATTAATTGATGACCATTTAATTAACTGAAATAGGCATGTCGTTGAACTAGTAGAGAAATTCAATGACTCAATTATATAAAATGTAATAAGAATTTATCCTACAAAAGGTTCCATCAAAACCCTAGATAAGAAATTAACTACTCATAATAATACATAGAAATACAATACTAAAATTCATAACCAACAACGAAAGTAAAGAAGTCTTCCTCCTTACTCCTAGCGTATTTTTGCCTCCAAGTATGTTGTTTCACTCCAACGTAGTGTCTCTCCCTTCAAAAGGACGTTTTAAGATGTATTTATATCAATTAGGGTCTATATGGAGCGAAACTCAACACTCCAACTTCGTATAGGAGAGCTAGATGGTCGTGCCAAGGTTCGCGCCTTCCCCGACATTAAGGCTCGCTCTCAGCACTTTAGATTTTCTCCACGCCAGGTCGACTGCCAAATGCCTATTCTTTGCTGTTTTTTGTCAAGCTAAAAGCCTCTGGCGTGCCTATGGTTCGCGCGAGGCGCGACCTATATGTACTCTCCCAACATTTGCTTTTCTTCTTCTACTTGCGCCAAATCGTTTTATTTTAAACATCTTTCCTCCGAACCTGTTCCTACACACAACAAGACACGTAATGAGCATATTTCACACCGATAAGCATGTGATCTCCCACATACGAATACAAATGATAGAAAACACACTCAAAACCATGCATTTTTATTTTTTATTTTTTTATCATTTATCAGGGCCTAGGAGGAGCAAAGCCAACTCGTCCGACACCAATTGAGCAACATATGAAGTTTACAACTGCAGAACTTGATAAGCATAAGAAGGATGATCCTTCATTAGAAGACATAAGTGGATATTAGAAATTATTAGGAAAACTATTGTATCTGGCAATAACAAAGCCAGATATATCATGCGTTGTTCAAATCTTAAGTCAGTTTATGTATGAACAACGAACAATTCCACCTGCATTCTATCTTGCATGTAGTAAGATAATAAAAGGGATACTTACTAACATGATGGCTTCAGCAGTAGCAGAAATATTGCTTTTGAAGTGCTGTTGTAACTAAATTACCAGTTTAGGAGCTAGTTAAAATTTGATAGATGTACTTAGTTAGTTAGTCGGTCTATATATATATATATATATATATATATATATATATACTATAAAACATGGAAAACAAAATAATAGAAAATGTTGATGTTATAGACTTTTAGATATTCTAAGCCATGAATTACAAATGTCTTTAATATGCTGTAATATTTCCGAAAAAGTAGTTAGGCCAGCATTATTGGAAGTTCAAGTGCTCAACTCATATTAGTTAAGTACTGCAAGATAATTATACTTTACTAGAGTTAAAATCCACGTTCAACTTGAAGGAGCTGAATCTCTTTTTTCAAATTTTCTAAGTACCACGTGCCATGCACATACTAAATATTTCCTTTTTCAACGGCATTGTTGAATAAATAAAATTGATAATCTTTCTAACAGTAAGTTATCTTTTGTTTATTTTTTATTTTTTTATTTTTTGCGATGATCATACACTTCAACGTGATACTAAAGCACTCTTAGGTCCCGAGTTTAAATTTCATCGTCACCCATTATAAAAAAAGATTTTCACATATTTTAATTAAATAAACAAAAGTATGTTTATCCGACAGAAAACCAACTTTCACCTTCTATTGGTAGGATTGTAGGAAGTAGTATACGGATATGTTCATTTCAAAAAAGTTACTCCCGGCATTCAATTTTAGTTGTCAGGTATTCTAAAAATAAATTTTTAATTTTACTTGTCTTTTTTTGCATATCAAGAGAAAAATAATTTATTTTCTATTTTGCCCTTAGCATTAATTACTCATTCCAAATCATCTTCCAAATTCATTAAGACTATACACCAATTAATACGGTTTTATGGTAAATTATACACTTTATTTGGTGTTTCTTAAGGGTCGGAGGGAGTATAAGATTCAACTGAAACACTTTTGAGATCCATCATGACACAATTTATTAAATTGAGCTAGTGAAGATATGTATGTACTATGCATTTAGCCCCCAAGCAATCACTAGTTGGAAAGTGTGGAACTTGGTGCTATAAATGGAGAGTAAAGTAACCCTGAAAACATTGCTCAATACCGTCCAATAGCACTCTGTAATACAGTCTATAAAACCATTACGAAGATTATTACTAACCGTATTAGACCATATTTATCCAAAATTATTAGCCCCACACAAAGTAGTTTTATACCAGGTAAACGCGCGATTGATAATGCTATCATAGTCCAAGAAGCAGTACACTCTTTTCGACGACAAAAAGGTAAAATTGGAAACATGTTATTAAAAATTGACCTCGAGAAAGCCTTTGACTGCTTAGAATGGTCGTTTATACATTATTCACTACACCAATTAAATTTTCCTCCGCATTTAATCAAACTAATAATGTCATGTGTCTCAACCTCCTCTATTTCAATACCAGTCAGTGGCAAACGTACACACTTCTTTCAACCCACACAGGGCATTAGACAGGGAGACCCGTTAAGCCCTTCTATTTTTATCATCTGCATGGAAGCACTCTCCCGCCTGGTTGACCATGCTGTAGACCTCCTACAATGGACGTCTATCAAAATATCTCGTAAATCAACACCTTCTGACTTACTTTTCGCCGATGACCTAGTCTTGTTTGCCAGAGCTACTGAGAAAAATGTGCACACAATTATCAACATCTTTAACCAGCTTCATAGTAAATCTAGCCAAAACATTAACTTTTCTAAATCAAAAATTCTTTTCTCTTCTAATGTACCTAATGACACTCAAAATAAAATCTCATCGCTCCTTAACATCGCATCCACAACTAACTTTGGCAGGTACCTGTGGCTGCCTATAACGAACACCACACCGTCCTCCACTGATTACCAATACCTCGTCGACCAGCTAACTCGAAAATTGGCTGGTTGGAAACATAATTTTTTTATCATTTGCTGGTAGAATGACCCTCATCAATTCCGTTTTAAATACTATTCCCACGTATGCCATGCAACTTAATATCCTTCAAACTAAGACACTAGGACATATAGATCGTATTCAAAGAAATTTCCTTTGGGCTCTTCCCCAGACAAACGAAAGCTACATCTTATTAACTGGGACAAAATTACTTCACGCAAAATTTATGGAGGCTTAGGAATTCATAAATTAAATCCAAAAAATATTTCTTTAATTACAGCCCTCCTTTGGCGCTACTACAACAATAATAATACTCCTTGGGTCACTACTCTCCGCCTTAAATATCAATCTCAACTAAAACAACCACATCCGAAATTCCATCACAGAAACAACAACTGTGCTTCCTAAGTTTGTAAAAGCATGTCAAAAGCGTACCCTTTTTTTAAACAGGGGCTAGGTTGGAATATAGCCAATGGTAATCAAATACAACTATGGTCTGACTACTGGCTAACTACGCACCGCACTTTACGACATCTTATTCATGGACCACTCAAACAAGATGAAGATAACCTTCCACTCAGCTCTATCATTCAGAATGGATCGTGGAACCTCACATCACTTTCTCGACCTCCCACCTTACCTCCTTATCCTCATCATTAATACTTTGTTAAGCTCTACAACTAGCTCTAAGGACCAATTTTTTTGGCATCCCTCATCAACCGGATCTTTCTCAACCTCTACTGCATACAATCTAATAACGTTTCCTCCACATACACAACCCCATTCTCAGCTCTATTGGGTATGGAAGATACATTCTACCAATAAAATTAAACACTTCTTCTGGCTCATGCTCCAAGCCAAACTACTAACCCTCTCATTTCTCTCTCATCGCAACATTTCTAGTGATCCTACCTGTCCATAATGTAGACAAGCACTTGAAGATGTTGACCATATATTTTTCCATTGTACCACTACCTCACATATATGGCACCTTTTCAATATCCCACTCTCACCACACTTCTCTCAAAATTGAGTGAAAGCGTTATGTCTACGTACACCACACTCCACTCCTCCCAATATTGTACCACTACATATCGTAGTGCCAATCATCTTCTGGCACATCTGGATCAACCGTAATCACAATATCTTCAACCACACCAACACTCCCGTTAATTTCCATACCATCCATAATCAGGCATCCCAATTCTACTACCTAGCTAACAATCACAACCACCAACACACACTAACTACTCACATTCCAATCAAATGGCACCCTCCACCCCAAGGTTGCTATAAGTTAAATATCGATGGAGCTTTTGATACTCATTCCCATAAGGGTGGGGTAGCTGGAGTTTTTCACGACGCCTCAGGAACATGGGTGTATGGCTTTACCAAACATTTGATACATACTGATATTCTACAAGCTGAACTTCTAGATTTATATCATGGTCTACTACTAGCGAATGCTCGCAACTTCAGACCATTACAAGTGGATAGACTCTCAGGTCGATGTTCAGGGACCTACAGGTGACCATGATCCACCGCACATTCAGGAAGGGTGATGCTGTAGTGGATGTATTAGCCAAGCATGGAAGACAAGACCGGATCTACACTCTAATGATGTTCTACTTTTTGAAAATCCCCCTACTTTTACCTTATCGCTTTTAGCTTCTGATGTAACTGGAACTGTAACATACCGTTCAGTTCCGACTTCTGTAATGCACTAGTTCTGTTTTTAATAAAAGCCTTATTAGAAAAAAAAAACTTCAATAAATTAGCGAGAGTTTTCACATTGTTGGAAGCAATTATGATGAAGTTCTACTACTTGTTTTGCTGCGTTCTAACTATGTAATAAAGTTAATATTACAAAGATAATTGACTTCACAATTAAATGTTTACAGATATTTAATGAACATTTTAATATATATAAGGTTTTGGCATAGTTACTGAATTTACGTAAACTCGTAAATCCTCGTATATACTAAAAGCTACGACGAGTTGCTATCTTCGAAATTGGAGCTTGAATATCATTTACGTGGAAAACAAAATAAGATTTTTTTTTTTTTTGGTGCAAACAAAATAAGATTTTCGATTATGATTGAAATAACCAGAATCTGCTGGAATCACCAGTTGATGTCACAAAACTTTTCTCAAACTAGTAAAGAAGCACATGAGAAACGACGCATTAATTGTTGACCTTTGAAAATGATTATTTAATTTTTTTGATATGAATTAATAACAAAAAATATATTTACATAAACATGCATTATACACATGTGTGTGCATTTGATTTTTTTGAATGCAAAACATGGAAAAGGAGGCATGAATTTGTTGAATTCACATTAAGGTTCCGTTGATGCGAAGAAATCGAAAATGTAGAGCTTATGAGGCAATATGAGTTGGTGCAGAATGTAACGACCCGAAATTCCTACCGTCGAGACCGTATGACGCCTAACATTTCACTTGCTAGGCAAGCCAACGTTAGAATATATTATCCATTTTTAACAGTTGAATTGAATAACGAGAAATACAGAAATAACTGAAATATGAATGCAGAAGCTAAAACTGTCAAACACCTACTACAAAATCCCTGAACCTGGTGTCACAAGTGGACGAGCTACTAGAGTAATACATACAAGGGTCTGAAATAAATACAAAGTTGTCCGAATGAAAATACACAGCTAAATAGAAACAAAGAAGGGGACTTCAGGAGCTGCGGGCGCTGAGCAACTGTACCTCAAGTCTCCGTAGGCTGTCCAATCCGAGCTCTCTAGAAGCCGCCGCTGGGACCGACTCCAAAATCTGCACAAAAGTACAGAGTGTAGTATCAGTACAACCGACCCCATGTACTGGTAAGTGTCGAGCCTAACATCGACGAAGTAGTGACGAGGCTAAGGCGGGTCACTTACACTACAACCTGTACGCAGTATATATATTAATGACAGAAAAATAGAAATACTGAACAGGAAGAAGCAGTCAACTGAAAATGATACTACCGCCTCAGGAAATAAACCAGTGTTGTCCAGAATTACCAATCCTTAGCAGTTCAATGAGAATACCGAAAACCAACACAACTCAAGAAATGGAAACACATAAGTTGTTGCGGCGCGCAACCCGATCCCACCAGACAACACAAAATCCTCCCTTATTTCACCGTAACAATATCAATAATAGTAAATGATGTATATATGTTGCGTCGCGCAACCCGATCCCACCATATATAAATATCAGTATCATAATCACCCTTATTTCACCATATCAATCCACCCTTATTACACCTACTGCGACGTGCATCCCGATCCCACCATATCAGTACCAAACACTCAATGTACACAGTCAAATCAACAATTCAAACCATAAAACCTTTACGATCAATAAATGTCAAACTTAATCGAAAAGAAAATCTTGTACAATATAAGAATCTACACAAGTAATACTACACACCGAGACCAATCTCACAATTTACAATTAAAAGGTGCAAGCAAGTCAATTTAAGCAAATAGCAGGGATTCATGAAACTATAAAAGAGCTAACATCATTACAGGATAAGATATTGATTAAAAGGTAGAAGTTAAGCATAGAAAGCTATATAGAGCATATAACCGTTAGGATAGAAAAGGAAATAATTAAGGAAAAGTGGTAAATCAGGGAAAACAGATAATTACCGCGGCGTATAAGCACTCGTCACCTCGCATATACGCCGCTCACATGAGAATCACATAGCACATAGTCCGAGGATTCCTAACTCCCTCAAGTCAAGGTTAGATACAACACTTACCTTACTTCGCAGTCTATTCAAAATTCTACCGGGGCCTTTCCCCTAGAATCCACCTCCAAACCACTCGTATCTAGCCAAAATTGACTCAACAATATCAAATATTGCTAAAGAAATCAATTACAATGCCTAAAATTAGAATTTCCAAACTTTTCCCCAAAAGTCAAAGTCGACCCTGGGCCCGCCTGGACAAAACCCGAGTTCAGACCAAAAAATATATTTACCCATTCACCCGAGCCCGATTATGCAATTTGTTTCGAAATCCGACCTCAATTCGAGGTCCAAATTTAAATTTTACAAAAATCTCTAATTCTACCCAAACCCCCAATTTCCACCGTGAAAATCCTAGATTTTAGATTGGAATCTCATGAAATCTAAGGGGTGATTGAAAGAAAGTAGGTTAGAATCACTTACCAACAAAATTGGGGAAGAAAATCTCTTGGGAAAATCGCCTCTAGGTCTTCTAGTTTTGAAATTTTGGATGAATGGCAAAAATCCCGTAATGGGACTGTTTTATTACTGGGCGTCAGTGTTCATCGCGTTCGCGTGAACACTGACGCGTTCGCGAAGAGCAGTGTCTGCTAGGCTTACGCGATTGCGAGAGGGTACATGTGTTCGCGAAGGTTTAGTCCCTCCTGACCTCCGTGTTCGCGAGACAAGACTCGCGTTCGCATAGTGTAACCTCAAGTCCCCCAGCCCAGCCCATCTACTGCTACACGTTCGCATAGGTTGGACGCATTTGTGTAGGTTGGACGCGTTCACGAGGGGTAGTCCCCCCACTGTTCCGCGTTCGCGTCCTTTTCCTCGCGTTCGCGTAGGGTATTTTTTCCCTCAGTCCCAATTTACCTTTCCGATCGCGTTGGACATACACGATCGCATAGAAGTTTACACCAGACACCAGCTGAAGCAAAACACCAGATTTTTTCTAAGTTCCAAAACACCCGTAGCCTAAATCATCATACGAACTTGCTCGCGCGATCAAATTGCCTAAATAACACCTAGAACTACGAATTGAACACCAAATCAAATGAAATTTTCAAGAAACTTTAAAACTTCTATTTTCACGACCGAACGTCTGAATCACGTCAAACCAACTCCGTTTCTCACAAAATTCCACAGAGAAGTCATAAATATAATAATGGACCTGTACCGGGCTCCGGTACCAAAATATGAACTCAGTATCAACAAGACCAAACATCAATCAAATTCTTAAAGTCTTTAAACTTTCAAGCTTTAATTTTTCATCAAAAATCCATCTCTCGAGCTAGGGACCTCGGAATTTGATTGCGGCATACGCCCAGGTCCCAAATTACGATACGGACCCACCGAGACCGTCAAGACATGGATCCGGACCCGTCTGCTCAAAACGTTGACCAAAGTCAACTCAAATTAATTTTTAAGGCAAAAATTCTTATTTTTATCAGTTTTTAACATATATGCCTTCCGAAAAAACACCCGCACTGTGCACGCAAATCGAGAAAGGCTAAAATGAGATATTTAAGGCTTCGAAACACAGAGTTTAGTTCTAAAATATGAGATGACCTATCGGGTCATCACACAGAAAATCAACTACATCTCTGTCAAAGAACTTCTGTACACGAATTAATGATATAGCATTAACACTAATAAAGAAATGTTTTTAGAAGTTAAAATTGTGTAACAGCAGTAAAATTGACTTTTTTGCATGCAAAGATGGCAAAGGAGCCTACATAATTTCGGTTAATCCACAGGTACCGATGACTTAAAGAAACTATAACTGCAAGAGTTAGGGCGTAAAAGAAACTAATAGATCAGAGTCTGTTAACGAACTTCTTATAATAATTTACAATATTGTCGATCAATATCCTTAGGTCTTCTCCTGGAGAAGGTACTGTAAGCAAAGGTTGATTTACTCAAGAAAAGAGAAATATTTTAAATCCATCTTACAAAATAGAAAAATCACCACCAGAATTTAAAAGGTAGATGGCGAGGAGGTAAAAGTAATTCTTGAATTTCTTGATAGATCAATCTTCAGTTTCAATACCTTCACCACAACACATATATTGGTTTTAATTCCTTAATTACTTCTCATACTTGAACAACTCAGTACGTGAAAATGGACTAACACTCTATCACCAATAACAGAAAAATATCATTCTTTTGGCGATGGATATCAGCGACATAACATGATAATTACGATGCTATAATTTTCATGCTTATATCAAACATGCTTCTCACGTTATGTCGCTGGATTTCCATCCCAAAAGAATGACTTCTTCTATATATGTGTGATTGCAACATGAAAAGAATGGTGGTAAACAAAAAGGCTTGCCTAATGGATTTATATATGTGGGTAGAAGGAGGGCTGATTTATTTTTTGACCAAAAAAGCCAGCACAAATCTAGTTGAAGTAATCTAGAAATCAAATTGTATATTTTCTTAGTTGGAAATTCATTTATGCTAATATTTAACCTTCTTTTCATTGTTGTTGGTAAGTCACTACTCACTAGATCACTGCGATCGTCCTTTAAATTACATTATACTACTTTAGATCTTCTTTCTTTAATATAAATATTTAAGAAAACAACCTTGCTAGTGTTTTTTTTCCATTTAAATCAAAGGCTCTATTTTTTTCTCGTCCTCCTAAGTCGATTAATAGGTTGCTGACCTATTAGTCGTCAAGTTATTCTCGTTCCTCTAATGAAATTAATTAACTTTTTCACCAAGAATAATTGCCTACCTATTTTATCTTATATTTACGGTGGTTAAAAAGAATACAAAACTGACTTATTTCTAAAGGGAAAGTGTACATTTTTCGTCCTAAAATATTATAGCTTTTTTTTTTTTAAAAATCTTTTGAGGATTATTTAAGCTGATTTTACATTTAAATCAAACATAAATTAGTCCACCGTATAAAATTAAAAATATTCTGAAATAATAAGAAAAACATAAGTTGCAAATTGTTTCGCATAAAAAATGACATAAAATTATTTTTTAAAAATTGCCTTATAATTGTGGTGGTTAAAAATTAAAGGGCACAAAAAATATGTAATCGTTGTTCCAATGATCAACAACTTTTATTTGTTCAATTTATGTGATTGTAGCTGGACAGAGATAATTTCAAAGACCACCCTATAAGTTTAGCTTCATAACAGTAATATTCCATCTGGTTACAATATTATATATGCTTAATTACCTCCTTCTTTTTGATTTCTTTTGTAACAGTTCTGTCACGACCCGAATTTCCCACCGTCGGGACCGTGATGGCACCTAACATTGCACTCGCTAGGCAAGACGATGTTAGAGTTCAATTTACCTTTTTCCTTTACATTTCATAGCTAAAACTAACAAAACTAAATCAAACGGAAATAATTGCGGAAGTAAATAATAAAGCGGCCATCTATATACTAATAACAAATACCGAAAACTGTTACCACCCAGAAACTGATGTCACAACCCACGAACACTTTATGAATAACTACAGGTATGGGTCTGAAGAAAAAATACATCTGTCTCGAAAGAAAATAAAACAGAAAAGTGGAAACATAGGATGGGACGTCAGGGCCTGCAGACGCCTGCAGGACTACCTTGGGTCTCCAAGATGAATGCCTGCAACCGACCTCTCGATCAGCTACAACCAGCTCCAAAATCTGCACAGAAAGTGCAGAGTGCAGTATCAGTATAACCGACCCCATGTACTGGTAAGTGCCGAGCCTAACCTCGACGAGGTAGTGACGAGGCTACGGCGGGGAGTTTAAAATATAACCTGCAGCAATTTATAATGAAGCAACAAGGAAGTACAGAACGAAATGGAACAGTAACTTGCAGTAAATAAATACGTAACCCAGTTATCCTGCCAATACTCAGCTATAACCAATCCTTAAGAGAGTTTCAATACCACAAGAATAAATCACAGCAGAAGATGAATACATAAACAACAAGATGATGTGGCGCGTATCCCGATCCCTCCATATAATCAGTAACAATATGAACATTCACCCTTATTACTCCTTGTTGCGGCGTGCAACCCGATCCCACCTGTCCACCTTTATTACTCCTTAATATATCACCCTTATTCCTCATGTTGCGGTGTGCAACCCGATCCCACCTGTCCACCCTTATTACTCCTTGTTGTGGCGCGCAATCCGATCCCACCAGACAATCACAATTCACCCTTATTTCTCCTGTTGCAGCGTGCAACCCGATCCCACCATATCAGTACCAACCACATAATAAGAACAAGTATTTCACAGTTTAACTCAAAACCTCCACAATATTTATTCCTCAAACCAAACCAAATGAAAATCTATACAATTATGAAATCTCATCGATTATTACTACACAGCGAGACCAACCAACATGTATCATGAAACACCAATAAACCAACTTAAACCAATAATGTAATACAATGAAACTACGGAACAATTAATACCTTCAATAAAGAAAACAACATCTATCAAGAAGCAATTAGGCATGCAAGCATCAATAAGCATGTATCAGTTAAGATAGGAAAACAATATATTAGGAACGGGGAAGGGAACAGGCTAAACAGATAATTTGGCAGCGCATAGGTACTCATCACCATACCTATACGCCACACACATGGAATTTCACATAGCAATTAAGTCGGGGATCCCTAATCCCTCGAGTCAAAGTTAGACCAAACACTTAGCTCAATCCAACAGACAATTCAAAGCTCAAATACTGCTTTACCTCTCGATTCCACCTCCAATCCACTCGTATCTAGTCATAATTAACTTAATAACATCAATTACCGCTAAAGAAATAAATTCCAATGCAAAATTATGAGTTCCCCAACATTTTCCCAAAAAGTCAAAAACCGACCCCGGGTCCGCTTGTTCAAAACTCAAAATTCGGACCAAAACCCGATTACCCATTCACCCCGGAGCCTGGATATACAATTGGTTTTGGAATCCGACTTCAATTTGAGGTCCAAATCCCTAAATTTCGAAATTCCTAAGTTCTACCCAAAAATCCCCAATTCCACGATGAAAAACCCTATATTCTATGATAAATCTTGTAAAAAGATGCAAAAGATTGAAAGAAATGAGTTATGAATTATTTACCTATGATTTGGGGAAGAAATTGCCTTTGGAAAATCGCTTATTGAGGTTTAGGTTTTGAAAAATGAGTGAATGAATGAAAATCCCATCTAAGTCCAAAACTTATCAGCTGCAGATGTCGCATTTGCGACCTGAGCTTCCCAAATGCGAAGCTCGCAAATGCGAAGGAGCCATTGCAAATGCGAAGCCCTTCACAGTCCTGCTGCCTTTGCAACTGCGAGGAATGTGTCGCATTTGCGAACACTGTTCCTCTCAAATGCGAGTAAAAGATTGCATTTGCGATCATACCCTCCTAGTCTCCCTTCGCAATTGCGAAGGTTTGTTGGCATTTGCGAACTCTGCCGGCCGAGCCTTCTAATTGCAATTATGATGAAAGGCTCGCAAATGCACACCCTGCAAGGCTCGCAAATGCGATGCATGATCTCGCAATTGCGAGATCAAGGGCCTGCAACAAGCTGAAACACACCAGCAGTATTTTCTAAGTTCCAAATCACTCCGTAGCCTATCCAAAACTCACCCGAGCCCTCGGGGCTCCAAACCAAACATGCACACAAGTCTTAATAAATCATACCAACTTGCTTGCGCGATCAAATCGCCAAAATAACACCTAGAACTACGAATTTAGTACCAAATTGCATGAAATTTTCAAGAAAGTTTCAAAACTTCTAACTTTTCAACCAAAGGTCCGAATCACATCAAATCAACTCCGTTTTTCACCAAATTTCACAGACATGACTTAAATATCATAACAGACCTGTACCGGGCTCCAAAACCAAAATACGGACCCGATACCAACGAGATCAACTATTAACCAATTTCTCAAAACCATTATAATTTCAGTTAAACAATTTTTATCAACAAATTCATTTCTCGGGCTAGGGACCTCAGAATTCAATTACGGGCATACGCCCAGGTCCCATATTTTACTACAGACCCTATGGAATTGTCAAAACACGGGTTTGGGTCCGTTTACTAAATATTGACCGTAGTGAACTAAAATCAACTTTAAAGGCAAAAATTATTATTTTCTCAAATTTCCACATAACAGCTTTCCGGAATCGTGCCCGGACTATGCACACAAATCGAGGAGAACTAAAATGGGATTTTGAAGGCCTCGAAACCCCGAAGCGGGCTCTAAAACACAAGATGACCTTTTGGTTCATCACATTCTCCACCTCTAAAACAACCGTTCGTCCTCGAACAGACGTAGAAGAGTACCTGAGTCGGTGAAAAGATGGGGATATCTGCTCCGCATATCGAGAAAATTTTGCATTTGCTCCTTCAATTCTTTCATCTCTGGCAGGGCCATACCGTATGGCGGAAAGGAAATGGGCTGAGTGCCTGGAGCCAAATCAATACAGAAGTCAATATCTCTGTCGGGTGGCATCCCCGGTAGGTCTGCAGGAAATACCTCTAGAAACTCCCGAACAACTGGCACATAATCCATAGAAGGAGCCTCCGCACTAGAGTCACGAACATAAACCAAATATGCGATACACCTCTTCTCGACCATATGC
The DNA here is from genome assembly GCF_001879085.1 of Nicotiana attenuata. Lineage (NCBI taxonomy): Eukaryota > Viridiplantae > Streptophyta > Magnoliopsida > Solanales > Solanaceae > Nicotiana > Nicotiana attenuata. The sequence goes on from NW_017671483.1 coordinate 85,437, forward strand.
CGAGCCTTCATATAAGAGATAACCCTGCTGGTAGAATGACCCGAAATCCCTTTCCACTCTAATCGAGGAAACCCCGACAATGCTAAGGTCAGGGTCTTGGCGTGACAGTCCAATATAGCATGATAAGGTGACAGCCAATCCATCCCAAAAATGACATCGAAATCAACAATATCAAGAAGTAGAAGATCTACGCCGGTCTCAAGACCCCCAATAATAACCACACACGAACAATAGACACGATCTACAATAATAGAATCCCCTACTGGTGTGGACACATACACGGGAACACTCAAAGAATCACGAGGCACAACCAAATATGAAGCAAAATAAGAAGACACATAGGAGTACGTAGATCCTGGATCAAATAGAACTGAAGCATCTCTACTACAAACCGAAACAGTACATGTGATAACTGCATCGGAGGACTCAGCCTCAGGCCTAGGTGGGAAAGCATTACACAGGGGATGGGCCCCATCACTCTAAACCATATCCCTGGGACGGCCTCCTGCTGGCTGGCCTACACCTCTAGCGGCCTGGCCTCTACCTCTAACGGCCTGACCTCCACCTCTAGCGGGCTGACCCCTACCTCTGGCTCCCTGACCCCTACCTCTGACTGGCTGTGCAGGCGGTGCCAGAATCATGGCACGAGAACTCTACTACTGTGACTGAACACGCACTAATCTTGGACAGGTCCTCTGGACATGCCCATACTTACCACACTCAAAGCATCCATCCGGATACTGCGGCTGAGGAAACTGAGACTGACTCTGACGAGCTAGCTGACCGCGATAATAACTCCTAAGAGGAGGTGCTCTGATAGGAGCTGGCGGGCCACTATAAGCTAGCTACCCTGAAGGAGGTACATAAGGACCACGACCCCCTGAAACTCCATGGGATGTCTGAAGTACTAAATGAAGCGGCTTGGGATGATGGCCTCTACCAAAAGTACCTCGGCCTCCAAATAAGGCCCCACTGAATCCACCGGAGCGACGAGGCCTCTTGTCAGACCCCTGACCACTCCCTTGAGCCAAAACCATCTCAACTCGTCTGGCCACATTGGCTGCATCCTGGAACGAAATCTCACTCCCTGTCTCCTTAGCCATCTGCAATCTGATAGGCTGGGCAAGTCCCTCAATAAACCTCCTCACCCTCTCTCTCTCGGTGGGAAGAATAAGAAGTACATGCCGGGCTAAATCAACAAATCTAGTCTCGTACTGAGTGATAGGAAGGTACTTCTCCAATAATAGCTGTGAGAACTGGTCCCAAGTGAGAGCGGGTGACCCAGTTGATTTGGCCAAACAATAATCCCTCCACCATTTCTTGGCGGAACCTGATAGTCGAAAGACAACAAAGTCGACCCCATTGGTCTCCACTATCCCCATGTTCCGTAAAACCTCGTGACAACTGTCCAAGTAGTCCTGGGGATCCTCTGAAGATGTACCGCCATAGGTAGTGGTGAAATGCTTGGTAAACCTAACCAATCTCCACAAGGCATCAAATTATGTTTATTGTTTGTCTTGAGAAGAAGAGAGACTGGGTTAGCTTATTAAAAGTTTTGAAAGGAGTTGAAATTGGGGAAAAGTTGGGAACTTAAAAGATTTCATTTGGAATTTGTAATTTAAAAAGAATTGAGGAATACTTTAATAACTTAAGAAATCTATGTGTAACCGCGTCGCATGAATGTTTCGCGAGCGGGGTAATTTCCGTAAAAAGCTACAAGCTAAATTTTCCTTATTTTGAAAAGAATCAAGAAAGAGATATGATTTTAATTTTAAATTTATATTTGACTGCGTCGCAATATGATCCGCGAGTGGGTGATTCCTTAAATTTATATTTTACCGCGTCGCACGTATAATTCGCGAGCAGGGCATTTCCTTCTACTACTCTCATGGGAGCGGGCCGTTCACCTCGGCAGGTTAATAGATGCATCTATGGTTCGCAACATTCGACCCTCGGTAGTGCACAATTTACTTTTATGTTGTATTGGGTCGTATGCCTCGGCATTTCCTATATATATACATTATTCCCATAGAATCGTGCGTAACATTTAGCTAGAAGCCAGTGTATCTGAGGGTGTTTCCCTGATTTGAATTATGACAAACTCCTGATGATATCCACTATATATATATATATATATATATATATATATATATACACACATACAAATACATATATGCTCCGGTTATGGAGGGGACTTGCTAGTTGAGAGCTTGAGTAAAATCGTAAAGAGGGGAATTGTACCACGTATTTTATACATGTTTATTTCATATATTTACTCTGTTTCATGTTTATTCACTTCTTTACTGTATCTGATATTAGTGGACCACTAGTAAGTGTTGAAGTCGACCTCTCGTCACTACTTCTTCGAGGCTAGACTGGATACTTAATGGGTACTCGTTGTTTTCATACTCATACTACACTTTCTGTGCATTTTTGTTGCACAAGCACATGTATGTCTAGTGGCCTAGTGGGCGTAGCGGCATGGTTGATACGGAGAACTTAGGTGAGTTGCAACTCTTGAGACGAGCCGCAACCAGCAGAGTCTCCTTCAGAGTATTGTACTTTCTTTTCTATCCAAATTTGTGTTTCGGACAATTTTTGTACTTCATTTTATTTCCTAGTGATTGCTCATGCACTTGTGACACAAGATTCTGGGGTGATTATGGGACATTCAGTGTTGAATCGGGAAATATTATTATTCATTTTATAAAGTTCATATGTTACTAGTGAAACTGAAGAAAACTGTATGATTTCAAAAATATAAAAAGAGAATTTAATTAACTATTTAGTGTTGGCTAGCCTGACAGTGGTGTCCGGCGCCATCACGACCTTTAACGAATTTTGGGTCGTGACATGCCTCAAATTTGAGTCCGAAACTGCTATACTCAAGCCATCGTCATTAGAAATACCAATTTGATTCCGAAACCGCTATACTCCGCTATCTCTAACAACCGCTCCCCCGGCACCATTTCACAATACCCTGCCCCAAAGGCGAATTGAAGAAGACCATAACACTGGCGAACTTTAATGCGTTCAACAAAGATGACGACACCACATCACAATTGAGAATTTTACCACACCCGAAAATACCAAGTCTCGTCACTTCGTCAACCAAACCTGGACATCTATAGTCCGTTTGCCTTTCCTCCGCTGGAATTAAATGCTGAACCTCTGAATCATGCACTGAGAAAAACCTCCTTTCAAGTCATTCATTATGTCGGCCCATAAACAAGCACTCCACCATTACATCAATACTGTGCAACGACAATTCATGAAAATCACAGCAACCTGTGCATATCCTCGAAACCATCAGAAATACAACAACAGAGCTAAAATGATAGAACATACTTCCGCAAGAAGACCATAATAACTTGCTCGAATGCGCAGGGAGAACCATCCTGCTCCACGTCTCTAGTACCATTGCAACTCCTCAACGCCCAATCGATACGAGCGCTCAACATTGTATAAGAATGAGTAGGAAGGAAATAAAGGCGTAAGCCTCAAAGGAATCAAATCGCACGATAAGGAATCAAGAAGGGAAGTGCTCCTAACAACCCTGTAGCCTCTCGAAGATAAGTACAGACGTCTCCGTACCGATCCGCAAGACTCTACTAGACTTGCTCATGACTCGTGAGACCTATGTGAACCTAACGCTTTGATACCAAGCTGTCATGATAAAAAATCCACTAAAGGTCATGATGGCACCTAACAGAGTCGTCAGGCAAGCCAACTGTTAATGATCAACTTAATTATTCATTTTAGTATGTTGAAATCATAATTTTCCTTAATTAAATCGTTCGAAATAGAATTTACAGGATAAATGATAATATTTTTCACAACTGCCGTAAGGAACAACCCCAAAAAACTCCCAAATTCCGGTGTCACAAGTACATGAGCTTTTTCTAAGGAGTACAACAATAATACAACATCTGTCAAGATTGTAGATAAGACACGATAAAATAAATGGTATAATGGGGACTCGGTGGGCTGCGATGCATAGCTTGAATTGCAGCTCACATAAAGTCTCCTCGATAAATGCGCCTACGCACAAGACCTGTCAAATCTTGCACATTTAGTGCAGAAGTGCAGCATGAGTACGCAAATCAACGGGTACCCAGTAAGTATCTAGCCTAACCCAGAAGAAGTAGTGACGAGGGGTCGACATCAACACTTACTAGAGGTCCAATAAAACAATATAATAAAAGCATAAGCAGATGTGATGCATACGACAATGATGGGGTAAATATGTAATTTTATATTGTTCCAATTATTTCCTTTAAAGTATAAATTTCTCGATCTTGTATCCCACCTTAATATCTCAGAAAAATTCCATGTGTCAATACCAATTAAGTAAGAAATACCATAAATTGTCGGGCATCAGAGGAAGGTTTAACTTGTGAATATTTGGACTACTAGCGATGTAACACATGATTCTGCCGAGGTCGTTCGTCCCGATCCAGAATAACGTGTACACTGCCGAGGGACGTGCGGCACAATCCATACATGCATCCATATAATCCCAAGGCATTCGGCCCGCTCCAAAAGAAAGGAAGTAAGTCACCGAATTACAAGACACTTGTTTACATTATAGCATATGAGCACAATAACAAGTACACCCTTTTACACTTATGAAATATCTTGGAAACAACTCAAAGAGATAAAGTTTGGCCTAATATATTTAATTCTAATTAAATTTCACTTATAACTTTAATTAATTAAGTCAGCATAACAAGTTCAAATAATTCAATTATTACATGATAAGGTCCTAAGTCTACCCGGATATAAACATGCTTTGGCTACATACAGACTCTCGTAACCTCGTACATACGTAGCACCCACAACTAGTTGCATATAATAATAAATATCACCTAGGGGGTATTTTCCCCCTCACAAGATTAGACAGGAGACTTACCTTGCTCTGAAGTTCTATAACCGGCTCCAACCTCGCTCTAACACTTCAAACCGGCGTCCGTCGTTCCACAACTAGTCAATCAATGTGCAAATCCATAAATATATACTCTAATAGTCATAATAATCAATTTATAACAATTTCCAACTCCGCTTGAAAAATCGATAAAGCCAACCCTCTGGCCCACGTGCCCGGATTTCGAAAGTTTTCGAAGATAAACTTTACCCATAACACTACGAACTCAAATATATAATTTATTCCTAATTTCATCTCCAAAATCATGGTCAAAATCCAAAAATACCAATTTCTAGGTTTTCCACAAAATATCCCAAATTTCCATGTTTACCCCCAATGAGTGGAAATAACTTACCTCATGATAGATGATGAAATCTCCTCCTCAAAAGCTCCGAAAATTGCCCCACCAAGTGAAAAATGAGAGAGAATGAGCCAAATCCCGTATTAAATAAAATCAGCCCAAGCCCGCTCTTCTTCGCGATCGCGGAAACACCTTTGCGATCGCGAAGGCTAAATTTAGTTGGCCCAGATTTTCCTTTACGCGAACGCGACAAAAGCTATGTGATCGCGAACCTCTGCCTGATCAGCCTACACGAACACGAGCCCAACTCCGCGAACGCGAAGGCCAAACCTTTATGCCTCAGACGAATGCCTTACGCGATGGCGAACATGCCGCTGTGATTGCAAAGAACAAATTCGCCAGCTCCCGGTCAACACTACGCGATCGCGAGTCTATCTATGCGATCGCGATGAACAACCCAAACACCAGAAATCAACAATCACAAACAAAGGGAAAATGGTCCAAAACGTAACACGAAAATTCTTGAGGCCTCAAATTACACCAAACAACATCAAATCTACAAATTGCGCATCAATTCAAGCCTAATGAACTATTGAACTTCTAATTTCCACATCCGATGCCGAAACCTATCAAATCACGTCCGATTGACCTCAAATTTTGCACACAAGTCTTAAATGGCATTACGGACCTATTCCAACTTCGGAATCGAGATCCGACCCCGTTATCAAAAAGTCCACTCCCGGTCAAACTTTCCGAAAATCTTCCAACTTTTCACTTTTGCCAATTAATGCCGAAACGACCTACGGACCTCCAAATAAACGTCCGGGCACGCTCCTAAGACCAAAATCACCATACGGAGCTATTCCCAGGTTCAAAATCCCAAACGAACATCGATGACATCAAAATCCACTTCAACCCAAACTTAGGAAATTCTTAAACTTTCAAAAATGCAAATCTTCCAAAATAAGCGCCGGAATGCTTCCGGGTGATCCGATATTCAACCCGAACATACGCCCAATTCCAAAATCATCATACGAACCTATCAAAACCCTCAAATACCGATTTCTAGGACGTTCGCTCAAAAGCCAACCCTTAGTCAATACTTCCAACTTAAAGCTTCCGAAATTTAAATTTTCCATCCGAATCAACTCTGAAATTCCCGAAATTCAATTCTGACCACACGTACAAGTTATAGTACCTGAAGTGAAGCCACTCAAGGCCTCAAACCATCGAACGATGTGCTAGAGCTCAAAACGACCGGTCAGATCATTACAGTTAAGCCATGTACTATATTATGCCCAAAAGGGCCCAAACCAAACGATGGTTGAACAAACCTGTCAAACTGCCAACAATATGAAACAAAAAAAAATATCGAGACACTGGTCATGGATGGGGTGTAGGGTAGTGGATTGGCTAAGGGTGAACTGGGGACCTAAGAGGACCGAGGACCAGGTTCTTAAGTAGATGGCGTTTCTCCTTGGATTAGCCCAGAAAAATGTCAATTCTAGTAGCAGAGGCTTCTTGCTCCTTCTTCTTCTCCTCCTTCAGCCTCCTATTTTCCTCCTTCTGTGAGCCAATCTTTTCTTTCAGCTTTTCCTTTTCTCCGTTGACAACAGCCAATTCCTCAAGTAGGTTAGTGACCATGCTTTTGCCTTTGGTTCTAGGTGGTCGAGCAACATAGTCGCATTCCCTCAGGATCTCCTCATCAAACATATACTTCATTGTTCCATTTTAGGACCTCTAAGGGGAGCCTTAAAATTCTCAAACACCCTTGTCAATATAAACCTATAGGATAGAGCATCAGTACCCCATTTTCGATCAGCAACCCTTGCCATATTCTTCAACATCAGAGATGGGAGGTTGATAGACCTGTTTTGATCAAGGACCTCCATTACAGTCAAATCAAGGTAGGTTGCCTCATGCTTCCTTTTAGAACGAGGCAACAGACATTTGTTCACAAACTCTAACAACAACTTGTGAACTAGTTCCATCTCCTACTTTCCTACTCTCCTAGTAGTCAACTTTTCCCTCTTCTGAGTGTACTTGTTGGTCAAGTACATGGAATTTTCCTTTTTCCCCAAATCAGGCCACTCATGCTTCACGTAATTATTAAACCCTTCCACTAGCACATTTAGAATTTCCCCCAATATCTTAGCATCAAGAACCAGGTTCACTACCCTAACTTCAGTACTCATTATGTCATTCTCAGTACTTTGAAATTCATGTAAAAATAAAGCATTTCTTCACCGTACATGATGGGGAATGGGCAAAGAAACAACTGTGTCCACCCTTGAACCTCCAACTTATCCAGTAGCTCCTTCATCCAAAACATTGTCACAACAGTAGGGTCAATCACTCCACCCTATAGCAACATCAACCCAGCAAACCACTCCTCTCTGCCAACAATGTCCATTTTTCTCCGAGTCTTTTTTTCTGCATTTGGAACTGGTTCCTTTCACTTCTGGGTTAGAGACTATAACTTTTCTCTTTTTGACAGATTTTTTGAGAGTCGCTAAAGATGATTCAACCATCTTCTTCCCTTTTATTTGAATAAGGACGTCTTCCTCCTCTGCTTCCTCTCATTCATCCTCTTTTCCGCTCACCAAATCAACTTTCTCTACATCATACTCATCAGTTAGCCTGAACCCTTTGTTTCTTTTTTTTTTTCCCGCTCTCCTCCAGCTCTTTCTCAAGTGCTTCCTTACGTTTTCCTCTTATTACAGGTGTTCTAACCCCAAATTGAAAGACCCAAGATGCAAGACTGCTTTCTTTGCAACAGCCTTCACCCTCTTGGGGACAGTTTTCTCCCCAGCTTGGTTTTTCTCCGTCAACTTGGCAATCAGATTAACCAGGGCCTCATCATCACTGTCATCACTACTTACTTTCCATACTTCTGCTTCTCCTTCCTTTTCCTCTTCTTCTTCTTCAGTGTCAATCCAGTCAAATGACTCGGATTTTTCAAGGTCAGTCACGACGTCAACATCTCCTATTTCAACGAGTTGTCCCTCACCAGCAACAGAAGAACCTGGTTTTTGTCCAGGGCTTCTTGTGCTTCTGCTCCAGTATTAATACTTTCCCCTGGTTCTCCCACTACTTCCTCCGGTGTCTCCTTACTCACAGCATCAACAATATCGCCGCCCTCCTTTTCTGCAACCGCCCTACTAGACACCACTAATTCTTCTTCCTAAATCCTAATATCACCTTCCACATTCGGTTTTTCACTAGTAGCTACTTCTACAAGTACAACGCCAACCTCTTGCACACAATCGATATTTGCTTCCCCCTTAATTTGGGGATACTCCACAACTTGAGTTCCACTCTCAGACCTTTCACCTTCTTTTTTGTCAGAATAATCAACTAACCCAGTGAAGGATTTTGGGGCTTTCAGTGGAGAGGAGGTTCTTGTCTAGATTAGGCTTGGATGGTTGTGGAAACATGTGTAGTGGGGTTAGGGTTTTGGGTTTCAATAGTAGTTTCAAAGGGAATCTTGCTAGGTGAGTTTTCCATTGTAGTGGGATTTCATGATTATGCAGGAAGACGAAAACTAGGGTTTCTTCTTTTGTTTAGAAATTTGAATTTGCTTTTACACTTTTTTATTAGAATAGGGGGAATAGGGAAAGAGAGGGTTTTATAGGGGATGATTTGCCAGTTTGTTGGCCTTGATTTTTACTTTTAATGGATCCTAATCCGGCTCTAATTGGGAGAGAAGGGGTAACTATCATAATTTTAAAATGTTGCAAAGTGGCGATTAGGTGGCGGCAAAGACGTGTGGAGGTAGTTTAAGAAACTGGTCTTGATTGCACGCGGACTGGAGTTAGTCATGATTCCCCTATGACTTGACGATTTTGGATCATGATCCTCTTATAATTTACTAGTGTTAGAAGGACTGATTCATGGAGTGTAACAAAATAGGTGAGAACCATGTTTTAATAATGTGTCAATTTAACGATTAAGTACAACAATAAATTGGATAGGGTACTCAACTTTACTTTTGCCCAACTCATGCTGCACATTTCTCCAAAAGTGTGAAATAAACTGCGTGCCAGGTTCTAAAATGATAGAAATGAGCACACCATGTAGTCGAATAAAATATCTGACGTAGATATGCACCAACCGCTTTAAAATGAAGGAAGTTATCGTCGGGATAAAATGCACGAACTTGGTTAACCAGTCCACAATGACCCAAATGGTGTCATACTTCTTTAAGGTCCGTGGTAAGTCTACCACAAAGTCCATAATGATGCACTCCCACTTTCACTCCAGTATCACTAACTTCTGAGTCAAACCACCCGGTTTATGATATTCATACTTCACCTGATAACAATTCAAACACCAAGGTACATGTCCAACAATGTCTTTCTTTATATTTTGCCACCAATAATGATGCTTCACGTCATAATACATCTTTGTGACACCTGGATGAATAGAATACCGTGAGCTACGATTCTCCTCAACGATCAACTCTATCAAACCATCAACATTAGGAACACAAATCTGGCCCTGAAGCCGCATAAAACCATCATCCCCAATCACAAACTTCTTAGCATCACCCTGTGCACTATTTCTTTCAACACCAAGTAGTGGAGATCATCAAACTAGCGATCCTTGATGCGCTCCAAGAAAGATAACTGCTACACAACACAAGCAAGAACCTTACTAGGCTCCGAAATATCCAACCTCATGACCTATTAGCCAAGGCCTGAATATCCATAGCCAATAGCCTCTCCACTACCAGTATAAATGCCAAGCTACCCATGCTCTCTGCCTTTCTAATCAAGTCATCAACCACTATACTAGCCTTCCCTATATGGTAAATTATGGTGATATCAAAGTCTTTAAATAACCCCAACCATCTCTGCTACCTAAAATTAAGATTCTTTTTCTTGAACAGATAATGCCTCCGAATCTTTAGCACATGCACAATGGCTGCTAACTCAAAATAATACACAAGGTAGTTCTTCTCATGGATCTTCAACTGACGATATGTGTAAGCAATCACTCTAACGTCCTACATCAATACCTCATAAAGTCTAATACATGATGCATTATAATACATAGTGTAAAACCCCAATCTTGTGAGAAACACAACAGTGGGGCTTTAGTCAAGATAGTCTTAAGCTTCTAAAAGATCTCCTCCTCAGACTCGTCAGGCCATCTGAAAAGAGCACCCTTCTGAGTCAACTTGGTCAATGGGGCTGAGATAGATGAAAACCCCTCTATGAAACGACGATAGTAGCCCACTAAACCCAAGAAGCTTCGTCTCTCTGGAGCAGAAGTGGGACTAGACCAATTATGAACTGCCTCTATCTTTTTAAGATCCACCTTGATACCATCAAAAGAGATAACATGGCCCAAGAGGAAACTGAATCTAACCAGAACTCATACTTTGAAAGTTTGGCATAAATCTGACGATCATTCGAAGTCTGAAAAGTACAATTCGCAGGTGTTTCTCATGCTCCTCTCTACTAAGAGAGTAAACTAGAATATCATCAAAGAAGACAATCATAAAAGAATCCAGATAAGGCTTGAACACTCGGTTTATCAGATCCATGAAGGCTACTGGAGCATTAATCAAAACAAATGACATCACCAACAACTCGGAATTACCATAATGAGTCCTAAAAGCTGAGTTAGGGACATCCAATGCCCTAATCTTCATCTAAAGGTAGCCAGATCTCAAATTAATCTTGGAAAATACCTTGGCATCCTGAAACAGGTCAAATAAATCATAAATCCTAGGCAACAAATACTTGTTCTTGATGTTAACCTTATTCAACTATCGATAATCAGTGCATATCCTCATCGAACCATCCTTCTTTACAACAACATCGTTGCACCCCAAGGTGAAACACTCGGTCTAATGAATCCTTCGTCAAGCAAATACTACAACTGATCCTTCAATTCCTTCAGCTCGGCTGGAGTCATACGGTACGATAGAGTAGAAATAGGCTGATTGTCTGGAACCAAATCAGTGCAAATGTCATTATCTCTATCAGGTGGCATGCCCGACAAATCTACAAAAAATTCCTTTGAGAACTCCCTCACTACCGGTACCGAATCTACAAAAAAAATCTTCGCACTAGATTCCCGTATGTAAGGCAAATACGCTAAACTCCCCTTCTTAACCATATGCCAAGCTTTCTGATATGAAATCATCCTNGCCGACTGTGCCAGCCTGATAGAATTGCCTATACCAAAGGAACCTCTACCTCCACACGAGGCACCTACAAAACCTTAAACGTGATGGGGACTCTTGTTAGAGGTCGTCTCTCGCGCCTGCCCTCTAATGCGCTCTATCCTCCTGGCAATCTCCACAACCTGAGTGAAAGTAGCTCAGTATCAGCATCTCTGACCATCTGAAGTCTGATGCCATAGTTAAGAACCTCCACAACTTCTCCCGCTCAGTAGGGATTGATGTTTTATATTTCAATACCACACAAGAGGGGGGAGGGTGATTTGTGTGGTGTCCAATTTCTTGCGTGCACAGATTATAGAAGGACTCGGTTGTTCTATGTGTTCCTTATACTACTATTGCAGAATAATAAATGCGTAAAGTAAAGAACACGATTATTTTACGTAGAAAACACCAGGCTCAAAAGGTGAAAAACCCACGAAATACTACTCTGAAGGATTTTCCCCAACACTTCATAAATCACTGAGCCAAAATAGTATTTACAAAGCTCTTTGTAAACCTAAGGATTACCTCGAATCCCATTATTGCAACCGGCCTCTAGTTGTTGCGATAACTTCAAGTTAACTCTAACTTGAATACAACACTCAGAGTACCTAGTACAATTGCTTCAAGATAAAGATAAAAGGTACCATTCAAAACACCTACTACAATGAAACTAGAATAAAAGACAGACACTTGGAACGGGTTCTTCAATCTGGTTCATGTAGCTTCAGGTTCACACACTTGAATCACACAAGAATCGCTTGCAAAATGCCTTGCTATTTTGCTCTCGACTCACGTTTAACTTCAGCGTTTGTGCGTACCTGTAATGAGAAAATCCTGCAATATATAGAGTTAGTGAAATAGGAAATAACTAGAGTTCTAATGCCATGGAAGAGTTCTAGTTATCTTCAACTTCTAACTCATCCCTTATCCTGGATAGAGTTCTCTTCGAGTAAGGGGTCCTTCTCCCTATCAATTATGCAACCTTTTCGTTCAGGAGATATCAGATATAACCACTCAAGATTATCTCCTTCACGTGCATGCCTTATGCTTGAATCTGCACGTGTCTGTGTACACTTCAGATGTAATTTTAGGGCTAGATGTCACCTGCTCTGTTTCAAATGAAACAATTTCTTCCCCTTCAGTTGCAACTTGAATGATTCTTCAGATTTATGGGGTTCCTCTTCCCAACTTGTTTTTAACTGCTCATTAATTTTTTTGATTTGTTCTCCTACAGTGACAACCTTTTGGCAATCATCTTGAGCCTTCCTTTCTTAGAGGTAGGTGTTGTTGAAGGTGTGATAGATGGTGGAGGTGTAGATTACTTGGGTGGTGATGAGGGATTCTCAGAAGGGTTTGCCATTGCTGTGTTTGGATAAGTGTTTAGAAAAGACGAGAGAAGAGTGAAAGAAATTTTTTTGACAGCACGAGTGTTTAGAATGAAGAATAGGTNTTCACTTTTCTAGACTTCAAGGCAGACTTAGTTCTTTTTGCCAAGGTACAAGGTTCTGCTAACTTTATTTTTAACCAGGTCCATCTCCTCAATTTCGACTGCCTCGACAGGCTGAATAACCTTCTTCTTTCCCTTTGCAGTAGCTTTTCTTTTACTTTCTTTCAAGGCCTTCTCAAGTTCAGCCTCACTCCACTTCTTCTGATTCCTTGTAGCTCTTCTTCTTGTAGGAGGGGTCTCTAAAGGGATAGAAGAGGCAACATTTCTCTTCTTGTTTACCCTAGTAGTTCCCGAAAATTTAACTCCTGAACTCTTCTTTCTTTTTGGGTTGCAGCTGTTAGACACGCATTTGAGTAGACCTTCGAGGGGTTCCTATCATGATGGAACAGGTTCTTGAACATTCTTCCCCAATCTAACCAACACCTCAACTGCTTTTCTAGACCCACTTCCCCCTTTTTCTCACATTTTCTTCTTCTCCATCAGATTCCTCACTCCATACTACCATTGCTCCTATTTCATCAATTAACCAACATGAGGGGGTGAAGATTCTACCACACCTTTTCCCATTACCCTTACATCACCTTGAGCGCCCTCACTCTCATTTTCTTTTCTCTTTTTATTTTTCTACCAATTTTCCTTAGGGCTAGATGTTACCTGCTCTGTTTCAAATGAAACAATTTCTTCCCCTTCAGTTGCAACTTGAATGATTCTTCAGATTTATGGGGTTCCTCTTCCCAACTTGCTTTTAACTACTCATTAATTTTTTTGATTTGTTCTCCTACAGTGACAACCTTGTGAGCAATCATCTTGAGCCTTCCTTTCTTAGAGGTAGGTGTTGTTGAAGGTTTGATAGATGGTGGAGGTGTAGATTACTTGGGTGGTGATGAGGGATTCTCAGAAGGGTTTGCCATTGCTGTGTTTGGATAAGTGTTTAGAAAAGACGAGAGAAGAGTGAAAGAAATTTTTTTGACAGCACGAGTGTTTAGAATGAAGAATAGGTAAGGCCAAATCAATTTAAAGGGGGGATAATTCGATTGGTAACAACAGCTTTTTCAGAAGCTCAGTAGTCTAATCAAACAGGGAGTCAATTTGACGAGACGTTGAAGACTCTCCCTAGAATCTAGACACTTATTGTGTTTTGGGACTCTATTTGGATGAAACTGGTTCATTTTGTAATGGATAAGCTCAAGGAGGTTAGGATTGAATGGAACTCTCCTTTTGATCATAGTTCAAATATAATTATTTCACAATATTCACAATGGAGAGTACTTACCATGTAATCTTGATGTATCAGGTTCTTCACTGAGAAATCTCTTGTGTAAGTCTGGATTTTCCAAGAAAATAAAGATAATATCATTAGTGATTAATGAGTCATTTTTAGCACATGGAGCAAGAGTATACTAGAGAAAGTAATGA